>NW_023046087.1:0-75842 GCF_011762505.2 Arvicanthis niloticus
TTTTAAAACATGTAAATCAGTATGGAAATGTCAAGGTTTTAAAAATAATGAATTCATTCTCAATATGCCATTTGCTCTGCTCTTACAGCAACTCCCCTCATTTTCAACTCATACTTCTTCAACAAACTGTACTTGGCACACAGAAATGGTCAGATAATATCTTTTTTTTTCAAAAACTTTAAAGAGTTCTTGCTATAGTATTTGTTTTACGTAATTACAAACCGTGGAATTATTTGATTACTTAAAGTTGCCTTCGGGGTGGGGGGGGGAGCATTAAAATGCCCATGACTCCTGGCTTCCTTAAGGAAATGTTGACTGAATGAGTAACTTGTGCTTGCCCCCGGCCTGGATATCATTTTTGCTCACTGATCTGTGACATGAGAGAAGTCCACAGAGAAAAAGTGATTTGAAGTCCACTTCCCGTTTCTGAAGCCTTAAAGCAGTGGAGAACCTTAGACATGAGGGTCAGAAGTAGAGACTAATATCAAAATGCTATCTCATTGCCAACTTTCTAAAGGAGTTTCTAGAGAGGTTTGTAGGAGAGTTACATGAAGAGGGAGGATGCTGCGGGAACTGGTCCAGTGGATAGAACACTCAAAATGCAAGCATAGGGAACCGAATTCAATCCCAAGAACCTTTTATAAAAACAAAACAAAACAACAACAACAACAAAAAAAAAAACCGGGAGCTTGTGGGGTGTGGCTTTAATCCCATGAGTGGGGAGATGGAGACAGGAAGATGCCTGGAGCTCGCTGGCCAGCCAGCCTGCCTAGCTTACTTGCTGTGTTTCAAGCCACTAAGAGAGCCTGTCTAGATTTTAAGAGGGTGGGCAATGCCTGACAAACAATACTTGAAGTTGTCCTCTGACCTACATACACATATGCATCTACACACATGAACACTCACACACAGAGAAAGGAAAGTCGAGGAGGAGGCTGGGAGGAAAAGAGCTTCTCAGCCATGGGAGACAGCAGCCCGAAGCCAGAGCTCAGAGTCTGGGCTGCCAGCTCACTCAAGTCAGTTTGGAGAGCCATAGTAGGACTTTGATTCTAAAGGTCCAGTATGGACAGCTCTTACACAGACACCTTATGACATAAAGACCATTCCCTCTTCACCCACATTGCATGGTCCCCTTCGCTCACTTCTCTCTGGGTCCCCAGACTCTAACTCTGTTACCTTAAGTTGGGCTCAGCTCTGCCTGTTCATCCTGCACAAAAAAGCCACTTAAAGTCCTGTTCCTGGTTATCCATGAGAGTGACCACAGAGGATAGTGAGGGTCAGGGAGACTTGGTGCATTCCTCAACAGCTTCTTCTAGGTCTTTAAGATGCTTTTAAGGGTGACATCATCACCATCACACCACCAATCTTCATCATCATCACCATCATCATTACCATCATCACCATCATAATCATGATCACAAATGTAGTTCATATTTACCGAGTACTTATATACTTGGTAATAATTTAAGCACTTCTATAAAGTGGAAAATTGTGGTTTCTTTGGAGACTCAGCTTAAAATGATGTTTTGCTGGGGCAGACAGGTGAAGGAATGTTTTGCTAAAGCAGACACATGAAAGAATGTCTTGCTGAAGCAGACACAGGTGAAAGGATGTTTTGCTACAGTAAACATGTGTAAGGACGCATGATCTTTATAGAGAATATAAACGTGACCCCACAGACAGGGGAAGCTGAAGCGCTGGTTCACTTTGCTCCACCTCACTCTTCTTCACTAACGGCTCACATGTACTGGTTTGCCTTACATTATACTGTTAAGCTTCGATTGTGGTGACTTCGTAGAAAGAAACTTGCCAAAGAACGTCTCCTGAGGTTCCCGCAGCTTCTTGTCAGTTCCACTGACTTGGGCCAGTTGGTGAGCCTCACGATTTCTTCCGGATTGAACTACCCTTGTTGATTCTTGTGGTATCTGCTGAGAGAACGGGACTAAAGCTGGTGATTCATAGTTGGTGTTTGCTAGTGGACTGGACTGCAAACAACAGTGAAGATTGGAATCACCTCAAAGAACTATTTCTTAACAGGTCCACATCCCCCGTATCTTAACAACGTTTCTTTTCTACTACCTCTGGTGGGTCATGAGCTAGAGAGGGGTTGAACCCTTATTAAAGTAGATTGTGAAAGATATTTGCCTACACTTCTACATTTAAATTCACATAATAGCCACCATATTAGGGAGACGGTGTTGTTCCCATTTTACAGAGGGCATAATGGAGAGAGTGAATTTAGGTTACTTGCCCAGCTACTAAATTGGAGAGTCAAGATTCCACATCCACTCTGACTCCGGTGCTCCCAGGCAATACTACCATATGCTGCTTCCCCAAAGATACAAATGGAAAGACTGCTAAAGATGGCTCAGTCATCCATGGAAAGCTGAATTGGAATGTTCAGAACTTATATATAAAGTATGATGGTGTATGCCTCTAATACTGGAGGAAAGCAGAGACAGATGCATTCCAGTCACCGGCCAGCTAGGCTTGCTGAGTCACTGACTTCCAATACAGTGAGTGACACTGTCTCAAAACTAGAGAGGAGAGTAATAAAGGGTGTGCCTACAGTCAGCCTCTGACATCCACAGGCAAGCATGCACACACATGCACACATACATGTATGTCACAAAACACACACATACAAATACAAATAGATTTTTTAAATATTTGGTTCTTATTTGCTTTCTTCAAGAAAAGTTTCCTAACTTACTATAACACTCAATAGAACTGGAACTTTCCCTTCAATATCATCCCCCATTATTTTGAAACCTTAAATCTGCTCTTTATCCTCCTTTGAAACAGATTCTCTATATTTGGAGGGAAAAGAATGGAAAGGGCTTTTTGATTTCTCAAATATAAAACACGTGCTCTTATTTTACTTGGAGCGAAGGCAAACTATCATAAACTCAGATGTAGATGACACGGTTCATCTTACTGGGTTCTGTTCTGTAATATAAATGGAATGTATGCTTAGAATGACTATATTCTTATAGAAGTAGAGAAAACTATATATCCCTTAATATGGACAGGAGCCACTCAGTTCAGACAGTTGTTTGAGACCAGTGTTTAGGGGTCTGAGCTCATGCTCTGTTTCATGGCAGGTATGTCCTTTGTAGGAAATTGACACTACTGAGGGACACTTTGTGCTAAGAGAAGAGGAGGCCAATCCTGTGAAGAAGGATGACTGGAGTTCCTTACAGGGAAGACCTGTACCTCAGATGACAAAGCAGGCAGCCCAAGTGGGTGCACAAAAATAGAAGTTGGGGCTTGGCCCTTGAGTACCATCTTTGTGTGATTAACTATGTCTTTCTTCATTTTCACCAGACTACCTCCCTGTGTGTCTTCAGTTAAACTTCTAGGCCTGTCCAACTGTGACCTGGACATTTGGAAAGCAGGCCAGTGCTCACAATAGAAGCCAGACATGGACACCAGGACTCTGGAAAAACATGTGGCTGGGATGAAGGCTGGGACAATGACACAAATATGTCATTAAACCTCTGGGGGTGCCCAGTAAAAGGAAGGAGACGATCTCTGTATGGAGAGAGAGAGAGAGAGAGAGAGAGAGAGAGAGAGAGAATTTAATCACAGTTTAAAGAAATCTAGAATACATCTTAAAACAAATTATAAAAAATTTCAAAGAACTAAACCACTATATAGTACAAGCTGCCATGCTTTGTTTTTTAAAGGAAACTTCTTGAATGCAAAACAAAACAGTTTTTTTATGAAGAAAAAATTCTGATGAACTTGTGGTGTTCTATCTTATACTAAATTGTATAAAACACTAAATTGTAGTATACACTAAATTGTATAAAAGTATAAATCTAAATAAAAATACCCTTGTTCTTATACTTACATACCACACACCCACTCCTAGCCATTTCCAAGTCAATAAGTATAAAATGATAAAGGCACTTTAACAATAATGTCTCAATATTATAAATACTTGATAAAGCTAGATGTTCAAAATGAAGGGTAGGAAGTAGACACAAAAAATTCACTGCCGGTTTCTTGTCTGCCAGCTCCACATCTAATTCTATTTCATAATCATCACCTGAAGAAGCTGTTAGCATACATACAAGTACCATGTAAACAACTGCAAAATTCCAAGGCTTTGGCCTTCTAGTTTGGAAGAAACAGGCTTCAAGTTAAAAAATTTTTTTCTCACAGTATGCAAACCTCAATGCCAATTTGGATGATCTATGTGCTTGATATCCCAATAAAAACGCCTTTTATATTCTCAGAGATGAGGGTTCACTTGTGGAATTTTCAAAACCTGCATTCCATGAGAACGGAATACAGCATACGATGGTGTGAATCAGAAACAGAACATTTTCCGTTGTGCATTTCCTCCTCACTTACTGCAAGCTGGAACTACAAAGAAGCAGTCTGGGATGCATATAACTGCTCCCATAGTGTGTGTCAGTGTGACTGCTCTCCTCCAGGTCAGCACTGGTTTAGCATGCCTCTGCATCATCATGAGCCTGCTGAACTCTCCTCTGCCTTCCTTTCAATTCACTGCAAAAGAATCCACTGGGATTCTTCAGTTAAACACTTTATCCTGTTGTTTTCCCTTTGTGGATGCAAATAGAAGCATAAGCCAGTAAATAGGGGCACTGAAATTAGGTTGCCACTATTTCCTTGTGATGGGCTCATCCAGATAACTAAATACAAGTTGGGCAGTTTTAAAAGATTATCACCAGAATGATAATTTCCCATATACATTTCTGAATAGCATGCTGAGGATCCTCAAGGCAACATCACTGAGACAAGCTAGAGAACCAGGGGGGGCCTTGAGGCCCCTGGGTCTGTACCCTCTGGGTTAGAACAGGGTATCAGGGACCACTGCATTTATGAATTCACAGCCACTGGGACTGTATGCACAAGACTTGTATAAGAGCAAGCCAGTCAAAATCCCAGAATAGAGGGAAAGGGATTCCTAAGGGTCTATCCTCATCTGAGGAACTCTTGGCATTTGGTAATTGCTGGGGAAGGGAGAGTCAGTTTCCTCAGGGATAAGGGCTCTATGACACTATCTATGCTCCAGCAGATGCTCCCACACCCAAGCACATACAGGTAGCTCAAGTGTGTATTAAGAAAAAGAGAGCTAGGTATAGGAGTGCATGCCTTTTATTCCATCACTCAGGAGGCAGAGGCAGGCAGATCTCTATGAGTTCAAGGCTAGCCTGGCCTACACAAAGACTTTGTCTCAAGAGAAAGACAGAACATGAAATTGGGAAGGAAAGTGGTGGTAAGGGATGAGTTGGAGGGAAGGGAATGGAGACGGATCTGATCCAGACACATTATATGCATCTATGAATATTAAACAAAATACTTAAAATTAAAAAAATCAAAGGGAAGAAATAATTTAAAAAAATATCTAAACTACCGATCTAACCCCTCTCATGGTTGATATTTCTGATCACATCATCTTTCTCCATTGCTGGTTTTCTGTCGTGTGGTTAGCTACAATTCTCTGACTGTCCACGAAAAGGGAATCTATTGGAGTTTCCTCTTTGATAGTGGGATTCTTTGAGTTTCTTGAAACACATTGTCTGTTTCACTTTGAAGCTACTTGCTTTGCTCTCTTATCCAGTGACTCCAGAAGGAGTATATTCTCCTTCTTACTCATCCCCTAAGTCCTCGGTTGGAGAGCTTGCCTCCAGATCAGACGTTTGACATTGGCTTCATCCAGGGTTCTCTGTACCAACAGCCATGTGGTTAGGTAGAGACTTGTTCTTACAGTTTTAATTCATACCAAATCCCCAAGGCCTGACAGAATAGAGGACAGCACTATGAGCTTCAGTGCTGCTACAAGGTCAATAAAATGGATCTGAATGCATTTTTAGCCTTGCAACTGCTAAACAGAACAAATCCAGGCTTTAAAGGCTTGCTATTCAACCTAATGTGGAAATGATGGCTCAATTTTACTTTCTCGGCTTAGACGAATAAAACTACAAGATCAATAGTTGTCTTTTTATCTTAATTTGTTCTTCTTTTGCTGTGATAAACACTGTGACCAAGAGCAACTTAGGGAAGAAAGGCATATTTTATTTTACAGCATACAGTCCATGGTGAAGGGAAGTCAGGGCAGATACTCAAAGCAGGAACCTGGAGGCAGGAACTGATTTAGGAAGATGAAGGGATGTTGCTTACTGGCTTCCGTCCCATGGCTTGCTCTCACCATCCAGGACCACCTGCCCAAGAGCAGCAAACCCTACAGTGAGCTGGTCTCTCCCACATCAATCAATAACATGCCCCCACAGACTTGCCCATAGTCAATCCATTGTAGAAACTTCTTGATTAAAGTTCTCTCTTCCTAAATCACCTTAGCTTATGTCAAGTTGACAAAAACAGCCAGTGCACTTTTCAACCACTTACAGGAACCATCTTTTCTCCTTCATAAAAAGAATAGCAAAGTTTACAATCTGTAAGAAATGGTTTAATTTAGTCATATGACCTGATAGGTCACCCAATCACAGTAAATTCTAACTTTTTAAAGTATGTCCTTGGTGGAGTTGTGGTGGTTTTAAAGTATGTCCTGCTGTACTTTGACACTCTCCACAACCCTGGCCTTATGATCTTCTTCTTCTTTGCTTTTTTGGTATGTTTTGATTGGATACCAGGCGTTATGACTTTAATCTGGCTCAGTGCTGGATACTTGTAAATTTCTAAAAAGACTCTTGGACTCAGTCCTGGGTTACAGTTCAGTTGTTTCAACATAACTTGGGGGCTGCACAGATGGCTTAGTATGTAAAGCTCTTGCCATGCAAGTGTGTGGACTAAAATTCAGATCTCAGAGATTCACATTAATCCTGGGTAGGAGTGGTAGTCCATCTCTAATTCTAGGATTTGGGTTTCCTGGAGCAAGCATGTTAGCAAGACTAACTGAAACAGCAAGCTCTGGGTTCGAGGGAGAGGCAGTGTCTCAGTACATAAAGATAAGTGATAAAGGCATAAATACGATGTCAACCTCTGGCCTCTACATGCACACACACACACACACACACACACACACACACACACATATGCCTCTGTGCACACATGTGCACCCACCCACATTCAAACAATCATCCACACTTACAGACACATATACATGTAGATAAGTACTTTGTTATCTTTTCAAACAGGTCTTTTTCTAAAGATTTATTATCACAATAAGAGCAACACGTGGTCTAGAGATAATTACTCCCCTATGAAGGAAGGGAAAACCATTCTAATTAATCTTCTGAGTGCCAGTAAATTAGTTTTCCTGTGTGTCTGCTAAGAACGCGCTGCACTGGTGTATGTGGTGTAAGTTGCCCTGGTGTGCATGGTGTGGGCTGCACTAGTGTGCATGGTGTAGGCTGAACTGGTGTGCATGATGTCAGCACCAGTGTGCATGGTGTGAGCTGCACTGGTGTGCATGGTGTGAGCTGCACTGGTATGCATGGTATGAACTACACTGGTGTGAATGGTGTGAACTGCACTGGTGTATATGGTGTGAGCTGCCCTGGTGTGCATGATGTGAGCTGCCCTGGTATGCATGGTGTGAATTGCACTGGTGTGCATGGTGTGAGCTGCACTGATGTGTGTGGTATGAACTGCCCTGGTGTGCATGGTGTGAGCAACCAGTGTGTATGGTGTGAACTGCCCTAGTGTGCATGTTGTGGGCTGCACTGGTATGCATGGTGTGAGCTGACTCGCATGCATGGTGTGAGCACTGCTGCTTGTAGTCATTTCAGAGGGCTCTTCTCCAGCTATCACTGAATGTTCTCCTCTCAAGTGAGTATTGATCAGTGCTCTTCCAGCTTTCCAGAATTCCATGAATTCTCCACTTCTTTTTTTATCTCTCCTGTATTCTGCTACTGGGACTTGAGTTGGAACTCCCAATTCTGTCTCCTTAGCTTTGAGGATCCATCAGGCTCTTTCCAAGTTTCCCTTATGTCATCCTAGATCACCAAGGAAATTTTGTTCTTCAATATAACAATTTATCCTCCAAGAGAGCTGGGCTCTTTTATCCTTGAATCAAATAACACATGTGACTGTTAAATGTAAAAATCCTCCGCAGACCCATCTGCTTTAACAGTTGGTCCCAACCTGGTGGCTGTTCAGGAAGACTATGGAACCTTTAGGACATGGGGTCAAACTAGCTGACTTAAGCCATTAAGAGTGGACCTTCCAGTCCTGTTCTATGCTTTCTGATTTGTCAAGATATAAGAAGCAGTCCCCTCGGGCTCTCACTGCTGTAGATAAAGCTACCTGACCTTCACATACTTACTACCATGGACTGTACTCTCTAAAACTGTGAGCCAAAATAACCCTTCCTCCTTCCTATCAGGTATTTTGTTACAACAAGGGAAAAAAATAACAAATACAACAATACACGTAACACAAAGGTATTTCAGAATGAAGTGGTTTATTGCAACACACCAGAAAACACAAATAGAGATAAGCAAAAAAAAAGAAAAAAAAAAGATATAGGCAAAAATAGGTCAAAGAAAATTACCAGAGCAGAATGCTGGTAACAACTCAAAAATATAGCCATAGAAGAGAGCACTCAAATGACTCAGAGGACTAGTCCCTTCCTTGACACTTGAATGGGTACAGAGTACCATCAAAGAATGCTCACTTTGGCAGGACATTTTGGCAACTGATAACTTTCCATAGCAAACACATTGGGAATGAAGTCACAGCATCAGGTGTCACAGCTGGGGCCTTGAAGGGACATGTAGTTCCATCCCTACAGACATATTTCACCTTTTAGGTAAAAACTTTGAAGGAATAAAGTACTTCATTTGCACATGGACATTGTCGGCTACTGGGCTCTCAGTCAGCGGGTGACATGGGTGACTGTCAAGCCAGCCATTTGGCTCAGCTACATAAGAGGAAGAGAAGACATGGAGTAAGGCTAGAGCTGTCAAAACATAGGTCCACTAATCATGATGAAAATGTCAATCTGCTGAGGCTTTCAAGAACTGTACCACAGCATAGCACATCACAAGGCTCTGCTTCAATACATCCTGGAAGCTCTCGCCATCTTTCTGGGATACTGAAGGCTCATCTCTCAGGGTTCACTGCCTATTATCTGACATTTTACATCCAGAAAATTGTGTTTTACCCTATTTATCAGGTTTGTAAATCACTTGTTTCAGATAGATAATTGCCATGTTTATTCCTCTATCTTTTCCAGAAGTAAAATCTCCCAAATTGTTTTCTACAAATTGTTTGCAACTATGAAAATCCACATTCTCAACCACAATATATACATCCTAAACAATTCTTGGGTTATTCAGATTTTGGTTTTGCCTTTGCTCTTTTTTTGTTGTTGTTTTGCTTTTGTTTTGTTTTGTTTTTTTTTCTTTCAAGAATTGAACTATTTCTCATGGGATTTACTGTGTGCTTTTTTCTATATACAAGAAGGTATACAAGAAATAACAATGTTTAACCTAACAAATGATTCTCTAATTATGAAATTTCAGCTAATAGATGGCAGAGATGCCCAGGAACTGGGAAAATTTTAAACCCCAACACTGTTTGTCACCACAATATTTCCGTTTATGTGTATCAAAGCTGTTAATTCTTTAAGGGTAACAGTTCTGTGATTGAAATAAAGTTTCATATAAGTCATACACTCTTACAAGCATTTGGTTTCCTGGACAGGGAGTACCCTCAGAGTTCTTAACTAAAAATTATTACTTCAAATTGAGAATAAGACCAAATATTAAGTATGTATACACGCAGGATGTCCTAGGTCAAAGGTGTGGCATCAACTGACAGAGACTTGAGACTTTGGTTTGTGAAGCCTTCTCCCTCTCTGCAGACCTTACTGCCACAGTTAAAGGCATTCTAATTAGTTTTTTTTGTTTTGTTTTGTTTTTTACAGTGGCTACATTTTTTAGAGAAAGCCAAACATTCACTTAGCCTTCTGAAATAATCTCATTACCTCAAAGTCTTACAAGACTCCAGGTGGTTTCTTGTGGGCAAATAAGGTTCTCAGTTTGCATTAAGAAAGGTTTTTGGGGAGATCTTGGGTGGCAGCTCTGTCCCCAACCTCCAAGAACCCAGAGGAAGCAAGGATCCCAGGCACTCGAACTCAGGCAGTATCTTAGGTAAGCAGACATCAGGGCCCACCCTAAACAGGGAGTAACTGGGAACCAAAAGGACCCAGGAAGTCACTCCCAGCCCGGAACACTGGTTCCTTCCAGTCTGGGCCAGAGCACTGAGTAGATCTTGGGTGGCAGCTCTGTCCCCAACCTCCAAGAACCCAGAGGAAGCAGGGATCCCAGGTGCTCTAACTTGGACAGTGTCTTAGAAACTAGTTCTCAGATCTGAGGCCTGGATCAGACCTCTGCCAGGTCTGCTGTTGTGTGGACCCCGGATTCCACCTGAGACATACTGGAAGGTCCACTCAATCTACAGCCACAGAGGAACAAATGAACTCAGAGCTTCAGACAACATATCCTGAGATATTCTAGAGGAGACACTGCACCCAGAACAGCAGACACCTAGCTGGACTACTACCTTGGAGGCACCATATCCTGAGGCATCCTAGAGGTACCACTGTAATCAGTGCAGCTGGAAAAGATCACAGAGTCATCTGGACCCCTAGGAGATCAGACACAAGCTAGATAACTAGAAAGACAGGCTTCAGTCAGAGACAGCAAGTACAGGCAGCACTAGAGTTAACCAGATGGCAAAAGGCAAGAGCAAGAACGTAAGCAACAGAAACCAAAGTTACATGGCATCATCAGAACCCAGCTCCCCCATCAGAGCAAGCTCTGAACACCCCATCACACCAGAAAAGCAGGAATCAGAATTAAAATCACTTCTCATGATGATGATAGAGGGCTTTAAGAAAGACATAAATAACACTCTCAAAGAACTTAAGGAGAGCACTGGTAGACAGATAGAAACCCTTAAAGAGGAAACACAAAAATCCCTTAAGGAATTGCAAGAAAATGCAACCAAACAGGAAAAGGAATTAAACAGAACCATGCAGGATCTAAAAATGGAAGTATAAACAATAAAGAAATCACAAAGGGACAATACACTGGAGATAGAAAACCTAAAAAAAAAAGATCAGGAGTCATAGACACAAGTATCACCAACAGAATACAAGAGATGGAAGAGAGAATCTCATGTGCAGAAGATACCATGGAAAACATTGACACAACTGTCAAAGAAAATGCAAAATACAAAAAGCTACTAACCCAAAATATACAAGAAATCCAAGACACAATGAGAAGGCCAAACCTAAGGATAATAGGTATAGATGAGGGGGAAGACACCCAACTTAAAGGACCAGTAAATATCCTCAACAAAATTATAGAGGAAAACTTCCCTAACCTAAAGAAAGAGATGTCCATAAATATACAAGAAGCTTACAGAACTCCAAATAGTTTAGACCAGAAAACAAATACTTCCCGCCATATAATAGTCAAAACATCAAATGTACAAAACAAAGAAAAAATACTAAAAGCAGTAAGGGAAAAAGGCAAAGTAACATATAAAGGCAGACCTATAAGAATTACACCAGACTTCTCACCAGAGACCATAAAAGCCAGAAGATCCTGGACCGATATCATACAGACCCTAAGAGAACACAAATGCCAGACGAGACTACTATACCCAGCAAAACTGTCAATCATTATTGATGGAGAAACCAAAATATTCCATGACAAATCCAAATTTACACAGTATCTCAACACAAATCCAGCACTTCAAAGAATAATTGGTGGAAAACTCCAACACAAGGAGGGAAACTACAACCTAGAAAAAGCAAGAAAGTAATCTTCCAAAACCCCCAAAAGAAGATAGTTACACAAACATATCTCCACGGATGTTAGCCCAAAAGCTTGGATTAGTGAAGACTCAACCCACAGACCACATGAAGCTCATGAAGAAGGAAGACCAAGAGGGGATGCCTCAGTTCTACTTAGAACGAGAAACAATAATGCTCAAGGGAGCAAATAGGGAAACAAAACATGGAACAGAAACTGAAGGAGGGGCCATCAGGAGACCATTCCACCTGGGTATTCACCCCATGTACAGCCACCTAATCTAAACACTGTTGTGGATGGCTGGAAGTGCATAATGTGAGGAACATGATATAGCTGTCTCCTTAGAGGTCAGCCAAAGACTAACACACTCAGAGGACAATGTTCACAATTAACCACTGATATGATCAGGGGTTTCCCAATGAAGAACTTAGTGAGAGGAGCAGAAAGGGTTATTGACCCCAGGTGGAAAGCAACAATACCAAACAACCAGAGCCCCCCAGGGACTAAACCACCAGCCTGAGAACACATAGGGAGGGACCCAAGACTCCAGAGGTATATGTAGGGGAGGATGGCCTTGTCGGACATAGGTGGGAGAGGAGTTTCTTGGTCCCATAAAAAAAATGAACACACAGTGGAGGGGGGGAATGTGAGGGCGGGGAAGGGATAGTGAGAGGGGGTAGGTGCGGTCACTGCCTCATAGAAGCATGAGGAGGGGAATGGGATAGGTTTCTGGGTGGTGGGAGGAAGTAGGCTAAGGGGATAAAATCTGAAACGTAAATACCACAACCAATTTTAACATGCGGAAAAAAAAAGTCTTCAGAACCAACATCTTTAAAAAAAATGTCAGCCCCCTGGGGGTAGGAAATTTTTTTTTTCTTGATACTAAAACTTGTTCTGAGAATTGTATATTGCAGAATACACAGCCTTGGTGTATCTACTCATCAAGCATACTGAGCAGACCTGCCCAAACCTCTGATGTCCTGGAATTCCATCTGGATTCAGTGAAGACACAACATCAGAGGCTTATCAACTTACTCTCCCCTCCACCCCTCTTCTAAAATCTCAACGCCCTTAATCAGCTTGAAGAAGTTAAAGAAGAGTCAGCGCCCCTATTCCCTGAGCTTGGGGACTAATGTGGTTAATAATGGTCTGTCTTTCTAGGGACAAGTAGTGTTTTTGTTGGAACAGGAGTGATTAGCTAAGATTTATTGCATAGTCATAACCTATTGGTAGAAATCTGTATAATTATTATCAAGATGAAGTTATAATTTCTTAAATGGTACAAAATTTACTTTGATCTCAAATTTAAAGTTTTCATTGGTACGAGCCTCTTATTAATATAAAAATGAGATGAATATTGATACCCTCATGGGCATTGTGCCTGTATAACACATTTAGGAATACAATGCCTAGACCCAGCCCTTTTTTAACTTTTTTAGCTGATTTGGGACGGTTAACCTATGAGTTAAGGGACTATAGCAAATTCATATTTTTGAGTTTATTGTTAGGGTGTTTTCCATATTTTATTTAGAAATAGCTGAGAGGAGTGAACAGACAACAGTCCAGGTTACCTTACATGGATAATTGGTTTTCAAAACATCAGAAGTCCATAGAACTGACACTACAAATATTTATATATTAATGTTCATATTGATTAGAGACCTGTCTGCTCCTGACAGCTTCCTGTCGTGGATTCTAAGAAGAAATTGAGCATCCTTGGAGTTACTCCAGTTGTGTGGTAACAGCCACTAGGCAAGAATTGCCTCTCTCCATCTACAGACAAATTACTGTCCAGAAAAGGACACACATGCAGAATAGTCGACTGATTATATCTGCCTAGACAAAGTAATCAGTCCTTAATAATCCTGCATCACCAAGGTCTGTCAGATGATTCTGGGCCAGAAGGCTGAAGATTTGATGCTCCAACGTTCAGTATTATAGGGGCTTTTCAGGTGTTCAGAGGTCCCTATAAATTGGCTAAGTTTTAGAAGCTATGCTTTGTGCTTCCCACAATTATAGTTAACTCAGTCATTCTGGATTTCTGACGGGGTTGAAAACTTATAGCTATTTACCGTAAGAGAAAAGATTTGAGTGGATGATCGTCAGCTGACATTCATCCTAAAGCCAGGTTCAGAACTAAATGTTTTAGTTAGGATAGATGACAGAGGTGCAGGTTAGTCAACAAAAGGATGGACGGGGTATTAGGACTATCTTGTACCTCACTGGTACAAATTGGCATAATTATGCTCTAATTGTATTTTGAGAGAAAAGTTTCATTTTAACAGGAAGGGTGATGTGTAGGAGGAGCTAAGGTAGGAGGAGTACTGAGAGGAAGAAAAGGAGTAAGAAGAGGAGAAGAAGAAGGAGAGGAGAAGCTAGGTGATGAAAGAGAGAAAGAGGGGGGAGACAGGGAGGCAGATATTCATGTATCTCCACCAGTCAAAGATAGTTGTTATATCTAGGTTGGTCAGTGGGTTACACCTCTGATTGAACAATTCCAAACTTATAACGCTTATGATTAACATTATTTTTTAAAAAATGTATAAATGCAAAAAGGAAAAGGGGGCATGGGATAGGGGTTTTCTAAGGGGGGGGAATGGGGAAAGGGGAAGGCATCTGAAGTGTAAATAAAATATCTAACAAAAAAAATTTAAAAATTAAAAAAAAAGAAAGGTTTTTGGGATTACCCAGAATGGAGTACGCATTCTGTTCTCTTCCCACCAAAGTTTGAAGAAAGAAGCACTGAAATTCCTCAATATCTCTACATGTGGACTCTATCAAACTTTAAAAACACCCAATGCTGTATTGAGTGGGGGCAGGGTTGGAAGAGGGTGAGGGAGAGAGGAAGAAAGGGAGAGAGAAGGGAGGGAGAGAGAGAGAGAGAAAGAGAGAGAGACTTGGATAGTGAACACTCATTAAACTCATTAAAGATGTTCATATAATCTTTATTTCATTTTTTGTATCTCATATTAACATTTCTCCTCCTGAAATAAGATTGGTTTTGTGCTCCTGGTGAACGTGATGAAATAGTTTAAGATCTACATTCTGCAGCTCTTCAGAACAGACCAAAACAGCATTCTCTGACACTCCAGCGCTGACATTCCAGCTTGCAGAGGGATCCCAGAAAGTAGTTAATTCTTCAGTATCAGAATGTTCTCTGGATAGTCTCAACTTTGCTTCCTCTAGGGAAAACACAAATCTGCTTCATGCTCCATGTTTTTCTTATCCAACTCGAGAAGTTTGCTTCAGGAGAAACAGGGGACACTGCGGTCACAGCTTTAATTCTTGAAATAGCACGGTCTCACTTCCTTGTGGCTGTGAGTTCCCGAACTCATCGGTGAAAATTTAGCACATGTTTTCTATCAGAGAACTCTATTTTAGAGGCTCCAAAGCTCAAACTGCCAACATGTCTTCATCACTGAATTTGAACTTAAATTCATGAACTGAATTTGAAATATTTTAGATTTTTTTAAAAGAATGGTAATTTATGCTTTCTGTGTGCTTCTTGAGAAACAGTTTTAGCATAGAGCATCCTCAGTGACTTCTCCCCTACCACATACAATCAGTAGACCTTGTAAGTACCACAGTGAGAGACTTCCTCGGGTCTTGTCATTACTTCCATGAACACAAGGTTCATGTGGGTCTCCCTGTACTATGGTTTGAATGTGAAGTGTCCCACACAGTCTCATGGATTTGAACACTTGCTTTCTTTCCAGCTTACCAGCTCTGTTTGGGGGAGGCTTTAGAACCTTTAGGAGTTGAACAAGATGAGCATGACAACCAGGCCTTGAGATTTATAACCTCAACCACTTTCTATCTGCTCTTTACCTTCTGACTTAGAGAGATGTGAGCACTTAGGTGCCAGAAGCCCCCTGCTGCCTGTAGCCACCCACCCACCACTGTGCCATGGAGCTGCCCACCTTCCCTGCCATGATGAATTGTAACCCCTCAAACCATGAGCCAAAATGGGCTTCCCCTTTAAGTGGCTTCTTGTAGGTCCTCTCTCTCTCTCTCTCTCTCTCTCTCTCTCTCTCTCTCTCTCTCTCACACACACACACACACACACACACACACACACACACACAAAGTAATTAGGACCCTGCCTCCTGTCTCCTCTCATTATCAACACCACAGTGCTACAGATGAATCTTCAGAGACATTCACCAGTGGGTCACTTTGGGGCTCACAATGTCTCTTCCACCATCCAGCCCTTAAATGGCTCTCCGACAGGCTCTCCTATAGAAGGAGGATCCTATGCTAAGATCGGGGAATTCCAAAATTCCATTCCTTCTCTAGTCACCATCCTCCTCTCTCACAGTTTGGAGCTTAGGTAAATGGTCTTGTTGAATTTTAATTGGTTAATCATTTAATTTCTGATGGAAAAAAAAGGAGAAACAGAAAAAACGAAACCTTGCAAACCATTAACTAAAATGTCATTTTCTTGTTGTGCATCAAAAGCTGTCTGTGAACAACCCATACACCCAGGAGCCTTGTTTCTGCCACTTCTTCAGATAGACTTTGATCTAAGCCACTAGAGCCTTTGGTAAGCCTCTGACACATCAGGATTCCCATGGCTGTTCTAGTGAGCTTCTATACAAGACACACCCCATTGGCTATTTCCTTCAGCGGGCCACAGATGATGCAATGAGTTATTATCATTTTTGTGTTCTCTGAGTATTATAATCCTGATTTTCTGTAGTCTCCACTACTATGTTATAACTGTCTTTCTGCCTGGGATCACATCATACTGATCTTTCACATCACTACAGTGGCCATAGCTTTATTAGCACGTAGTAGGTATGCTTAGATAAGCTCGCACTTTCAGCTTGTGTATCACCAAATGTTTTTCCATTTTAGTTATTAGTGTCTAAGTATGAGTCTGTCAAAAGTCTACGTTTAAGAGCAGGGACGCAAGGCTAGGGGTGTAGGACTCAGTGGTAACGCTCAATTCCCAACACTGCACATTTTATAACGTAGTTAATCAAGCAACAAACAAAGCAAAATATCCACTTGGGATCTATCAGAAAAATGAGAGAATCTTTACAGAGATGGAAGAATGTAAACATGACAGAAAGACACTCAGAGCCATAGCTAAGGCTAAATCTAAACTGACAGCTCTAAGATTGCCAAAGATGTGTTACATTTACACATCTGGAAATCTCAGAAGCCTGCAAGTATTGTAGTAAACTAATCTAAGAAAATGAGAATAACTTTTCCCCTTATTTTATGTACAGGGAGGCCTCATTAATTAAGACTAAGGTGTACAACAAGTATTTAAGTAATAAAACTCCATACTGTAGAATGCTTCATTGTGCTTGATGTTTTACTGATTAGATTTAGCTTATTGGAAATATGGGATTATTTTTTAATGCATGCTCATAATTAAACTGTTAATCACAGAAGAGTTCTTTCTCTTAGGTAAGCTGAATATTTACCATTTGTTTGCATTATTAACTCCACAGCGAAAGGTACTTATCAAAGGTAAGTCTCTATAATCACAATTCTACACTAGAGTCAGAGGCACCAATAACATCTAAATATAATTGTCATATCTCAGCAACTGTATATGAGTGTGATGTTTCTGACACTGGAATGAAAGGCTGGGTTAGGAAGAGGCCACTCACTTCATCATTGCAAATTATTTTCATGGTGAATTTAGCTGGTTTTCCACAGCTTACAAAACTCCAGGCTGGCTTGAGTTTCTTACTCCCTTCATTGGCAAGACTGGACCAAATCTTCTTAAGAGATGTGTTCTCAGAAGGGAAGGAAATATCCGATCTGGGCCATTTGACATGTACCAGATGCCAAGCACCAAACAAAGGACACTCAGCTCAGCTTTGCAAAGATCCAATATCTTAACTGTAGCCACTTGAGTAAAGACTTGGCCCCCAGAATGGCCAAGTTAAATAAGTCCAAATCAAGGCTCAAATGATCTCCACGTCTAGTGTTCTTAAATCCGCATGAAGTTCCTAATCTAAAAAAATAAATTTAGAATGTGTCAGACTGGGTCATGTCCAGTGGACCTGTGTACTTTGGAGAAGAAATATGTGGCTTGTGGTTACTGTGAAACCATTTTCTCCCCATGTGGAACGTAAGTTTGGGGGCTAGAGATAGAGCCCAAAGAATCCTGGCATTCCATCAGATCACCATGTAGGGGAGTACACACTTGAAATCTTTGCCTTTAAATGCAGAGGGGACAGACGAAGTCTCAGATGCATAGAAAGTCAGATATGAGGTCGCAGAGGCATTGGAAATTATTGTGAAATCTTTGGAGGCTGAAGGAAGGAGAACACAAATTTACCAGTTCTTCTCTCTGAAGGTGTCCATTACAGACACAAAGACACAGAACTCTAAAGTGTGAGATATGGGCCAGCCTGATCTATGTAGTGAGGTTCAGGCCAGTAGAAGCTACATAAGAAAACCCCATCTCACAAAGAGTGAAATGGTGAGGAGATATGTTTTAGAATTTCTGGGCCCATTTGGGCTTCTAAGATCTGGTCAAGAGGGTTGATTTCCAGCAACCAATTGGCTAGACAGTCAGCATCCTTTGGCTACAGCTGACTATCATTTGCTTATCTGAGACCTACCTCAGACAGTCATTGTGTGGTTCTATGAGACATTGGGCACCTACAACACAGTATAGGTAGCAGCCCTTAGAGGAGTATGATTCATAGCTCCTGCACAATAGCACTTTTGAGAACACAAGAACTCACCAGCATGGCTACTGGTGAGTGTAGCATGTAATGAACCCTTGACCATACTAGCCAGTCAGAGCAACCAGATGCTCCTTAGAAACTTTAAATTGAGATTGCAAAAATGTCTAATTAGTACGGGTTGCTGCTTGAGATGAAAACAAAGTGAAGTTTAGTCCTTGAAGGAGGTGTGTTGTATGTTCAGTTGTGTTTAAATAAAGGATCATCTACCTAAGGCTACAGGGTCTACACAGGGGGAAACATAAACCATAGGCAGTGGGATGGGCAATGCCAAGACCCCTGACAACCTTTCTCTTCCTGAAAGTAGATGTCACCGAGAGGCCAGCTTCATACCTGTTCCACGAGACTCTTTTCTCCTTAGGACAACAAAGCTCACTTGAATAAGTGAGTTACCAACAACTCAGAAGTCAATGATACTAAGTAAAACAGACCCCAGTGGTAAAGAAGGGCCATATTTCTGAGTATTTCCTTCCTTCCTCCTCCTCCTCCTCCTCCTCCTCCTCCTCCTCCTCCTCCTCCTCCTCCTCCTCCTCCTCCTCCTCCTCCTCCTCCTCCTCCTCCTCCTCCTCCTCCTCCTCTTCTTCTTCTTCTTCTTCTTCTTCTTCTTCTTCTTCTTCTTCTTCTTCTTCTTCTTCAACTCATTCAAGATCCAGATTGTTCTATCTGTAAACCCATTCAGACTCCCTGGTATCAACTCATTTTTTAAAAACTTTTTATTTATTTTTTGTGAATTTCATATCATGCACCCCAATCCCACTCATCTCCCCATTTCTTCAAATCCATTCTTCTCCCTTACAACTTTTCCCCCCAAATAAAAAGCACACAAACAAACAAGCAACCCCAAACCAAAAGCATTTTTAAAAATCTCATTGTGGAGGCTGTAGTGTGTCATAATGTGTCCCACAGTATGTCCCTCTGTCCACACATCTTCACTTGCAAATGCCCATTGCCATGAATCATTAGTCTGGTTAGAGATCTCTGGCTTCTGTGACAGCATCAATATTGGATCCTCAATGGGATTCCTTCCAGTTATCTTGTTGTTGTCCTGTGTCATGGAGATCCCGCAGCTTTGGATCAGCAGGACTGCCCTTCCATGTGTCCCAACTATTCACAGATGATACAGATTTTGAGGTGGACAATCTCAGATCCCTGGATCTGGGTGGTACTAGAGCTTTTCAGCTCACCGACTTTCCCTTGTCCCCACCACCATGCTCAGATCTCCAGCCCTGATCTGGCTAGACTACCCAATGTTGCCACAAGCAGGAAGCAGGGTCAGCTCTCCCACTCTCATACCCTCTGGGCTGGCTCACCGTGCCTTCACCACCAGAACCAGCTCCAATGTGTTGCCCAATTGATGTTCAGGGTCCACTCTCCCAAAGCTCCTCCACCCTCGTGCTCTCTAGGCCAGCTCTCTGGATTGCTGCATGTAGCAAAGGGGGAGGGGCAGGAGAGGAGGGCATCACCCCCACCCTCACAGCACCTCAGTGCAGGCAAGTGGCTGGGCCAACTCTCCTTTACTCTTGTCTAGGTGGCTGATTCATCCAGACCCCATCTACCAGGGCCAGCACTACTGTGCTGCTCAGGAGAGGGGCAGGGTCCACTCTCCTGAATGCTGGAGCGGTCAAGAGTCAGGGCCAGCTCTCCTGACTGCCCCAGGTAGTGTGGGGCTGTGTTGTGGTGGAGGAGCAGCTCAATTTTAAAAGCCTCTGAAAACAGGCAGAGTGATGTAAGCTACCTCACAGTCCCTGTTTCTCTCTATGTGTAGGAAAGCTCTTTAAGTTCACCCCGTGTGAAGCTTGCTTCCTTTCAGCCTCTCTTATGCCTCTCCTCATGTGAATAGATTCAGGGAGTAAACGGCAGCTAAGCACACACTGACTGCTGACTGTGAGGGCTGAGCTTGGAAAGAGGTAGGCATTTCAAGCTTACTTAGTGCAACCCTCTAATTTGACAAATGAGGAGCCCAAAGACAACAGAGGCTCGTGTGATTTGGCCTCAGGGTCATATGACTTCTTGTGGCAGAGTTGGAAATAGAACCCAGATAACAAACTGCCCAAGTCTAGCTTTCATCCTGGAGAAGTGCTGGAGACAAAACCTGGCATTTCTCTGGAGATCACTTGGAACTTACCAGTTCTGTGGTCTGGAAAGTTCCCTACTCTGGGGCACTTTTATAGGTAAGCTATTGGAAAATGATCAAGCAGTTTCTGGTTCATCAGTGGATTGGTAACATTCTGTAAAATCACTGGCTTTTTTAAGGTTATTTTGACCATTTGTGTTTGTGAGGTGCAAAAGGGATCTTTGGAGCTTTGAGTTCACAGAATTTATCACAGGATGAAATCAGATGTCAGTTAAGCTTCAGAGAAGTCTGCCCTACACGGTTAAAAGTGCTGTAACCTGAAAAGGTTGGGGCAGAGAGAGAAGAGGTATAGCTACTTACGTGTGTGCTAACAGTGTGAGTGTGAGTCATGGGCAGGGCGGTGTGAGGAATGACTTCAGGTAGAATCGTCCTGGTTATTACCATTGAATAAGATGTACATGTCAGACACAGTGCGGTGATCTAATCTCACTAAGTCCACAGGATTTCTCTAGCATCACATTATTCAAAGAAAATGACAAATCCTGGACAGCAAATGTACCATTATTTCTTTAAAAAAAAATAAACAGGGCCATTTAGACCCCATTCAAACTCCTTTCCTTCCAAACCAATGGGCATTGTTGTATTTTAAACATTTTTACGAAGAAAATAAAAGAAGCAAAAATATTTAATAATATTTAGGATAATAGTATCTGCACAAGTTTAGCTACTGAGTAGCTTTTTGCAGGAGAAAACTCTGGACTAAGTCCTTAGTAATGCCACAGCAGAGACCAGTGTCCAGTGAAGATATCTTAAAATATATGGCTTTTCCCTCTCCTTAGGATGAAGGTCCCAGGCACAGTTGTTGGCTCTGCCAATTTCTCCAGTCAAGTGTCTTTACTTGTATTTTAGAGAACAAGACATATATACTCTCAGTGACTTCTATTCATTTGGTTTGTCCATCCCTTCATCCATACCACCCAGCTTCTCCCATCAACACACACACATACACACACATACAAGCACACTTCTCCTTTTATCCTTCGTGTCTCCACTTAGTTATTACTATATCTTAGGGACTCCTGGGAGTCTTCAAGCCTGGGTTTGGAGCCCCTCCTCCATTCACCAACAATAGCCCTACTGTATCAGACAGCTCATGTTACACAGATACCCACAGACCCTCAGTAGGTTTACACTGAGCATTTAATTCTCCTTCTTACACCTGCAGCGTGACTAAGACACACACAAAGACAAAGACCAACCTGTCAATCCATCTCAAGCCTTTGCTTGTATTTCATTGGCCAAGGCAAGCCACATGGCCAATCCCAGGACTAAAGACAGGGAAGTTTCTCTGCCTACTGGGTAGCTGTAATGGTTAATTTTGGCTATCAATTTGATTAAATTGAGAAGCACCTGAGAGGTTAGTGCATTGACATCTCTGGGTAAGTCTATACAGATGTTTCCTGAAAGGCTTAGCTAAAGGGCTGAGGAGATCCACCCTGGTATGGGCATGAGTGGACCAGGATCCTGAGTAATGGACACTTTTATGTCAACTTGACACAGATAAAGTCATCTGAGAGAAAAAAGCTTCAGTTAAGAAAATGTATTTTCTGAAGGGAAATGGAGGAGGGGTGGATGCAGGGAGAGTGGAGATACAGGACTGGAAGGAGTGGAGGGAGGAGAAACTGCAGTCAGGATGTAACACATGAGAAAATAATAAATAAAAATTTTAAACGTGAAAAAGAAAAGAAAGAAATATGGAGAAAACACGAATTGGTAATCGTTGTTTTTCGAGAAACAATGTTTAATAAAATGTGCTTATAAAAATGAAAAGAAAAACAGAAAGAAAAAAAAAGCAAATGCCTCCAGAAAACTGGGCTGAAGAGAAAGAAGCCTGTGTGGCATTTTCTTAACCAGTGATTGATGGTGGAGGGCCTGGTCCATGTGGCTGGTGTCATCCCTGGGCTGGTGGTCCTGGGTTCTCTAAGAAAGGAAGCTGAGTGCGTCAAGTGGAGAAAGTCAGTAAGCAGCACTCCTCTGTGGCCTCTGCATCAGCTCCTGACTCTGGGTCTCTGCTCTGCTTGAGTTCCTGTCTGGATGATGATGAGCTGTGATGTGGAAGTGTAAGCCAAATAACCTCTTCCTTCCCCAACTTGCTTTTCTCATGGTGTTCATCACAGCAGTAGTAAACTTCAGACAGAAGGGATGAGGGAACGCCTTTAGTACAACCATTCTCCTTTGCTCAGCTTCATGGGACCATGGTATAAGCTGCTCCCTCCCACCCCCTACCCCCCATACCCTGTCTGCTACCATAGACTGATAACTCTGAAATAAGAAGAAAAAGCAAATATTTGCTGCCTTGTTTCTTTAGGTATTTTCTCAGACAATAAGGAAATCTGACTACTACAGAAGACCTGGAAAGAGTGTGTATATGACAGTACCTGTAAGGGGACAGGTTAAGTCTGCTCATTGAATTTACTTACTGGCATTAATGGCACTGCTTATAGTGTGTGCAGAAATTCTTCCACGGCAATGTTTCTTTGTTTTAATTTTTATTTCCAACTGATTCTCAACTATCACTTTCTTATACATGGGGGTTATATTTGTATTGCATTTTCAACCTGATATATATATATATATATATATATATATATATATATATATATATGTATTACTTAAAGACATTTAAATTGACAAGTAAATGACTAATTTAAAAATTGGAGGCAGGCAGTACTATATGCTGCGCTGTCTCCAGCCCTTTATAATGTGTCTCTTATGCATGTTATGTTACTAAATGTTGTTACTACTTTTCATATCAATATAATATATCAAAACCAGTATGGATAAGACCCGGGTTCTCCTGGGCAGAGAGTAAGAAAGAGAGGACATGAATTGCAAGTCACTGACTTACTTTGTCAGGGTCCTGATTATCAGTGGCAGCCTCCTTTAGAAAAGCAATGTCTAACCGAGTAGGGTCATGGAGTACAGTGTTGCACTCTCAACACATTTTTGAAGAATATTTCAGAATCCTATCTTCTGCTCAGTAATTTGATTTACAGCAAACAGGAAATGGGACACATTTCTAAGCAGATACTTCTCTGATTACTTACACATGCAAATTCGTGGGCTAAGTTTAGATGTGTAATCAAGCATCCAGGCTATTTTTGAGCCCATAGTCGCAGGACAAATCAGATGCCCAGAGGAGGCATGTGGCTGACTTATTTCTGTGTATCTGTTTGCATCTCCCACTCAAAACTCTCACCTTAAAAATAAAAAATACACTGGCTCAGAAATCTATCTCAGCGACCCAGTTGTAGGCCTAGAAGACAAAGTGGCTCAAAGACTTGCCAAGTTTTATCATCATCATCATCATCATCATCATCATCATCATCATCATCATCATCATCATCTGGATGCTCTTGGTCAGAATCCTGCTCCTCTCAATGGAAAGATGCTGAGTGATGAGCCCTAGGTAAGGAAAGTAGCAAGTAAGAGCAAAGTGCCTAATCCAGGCAGCTGTCACCCCTGCAATGAGTAATGAACAGTCAGCTGGCCCATGCCAACATTGGCTTCCTATGTTGCAATCTTGTTTTTATAGATTTTTCATAATCCATATGAAAACTTCAGTGTTGTGCAACTTTCTGCCAAATGGCGTGCCAAGATGTGCCAACTTTACACATGGAAAACAGGCAGTTTGGGAACTTTGCGTTTATTGTTACTTTGTGAGCAAAAGGTATCAGCCCCTCACTTCCTGGTTGTTGTTGGTTTGGTTTTTTTTTTTTTTTTTCTCTCCTTTTAATTAAATTCATTTACTGGGTGGCAGGGTAGACTCATGACGCAGCACATATGTGGAGGTCAGAGGAAGACTTCCAAAAATTAGTTGTGTCCCTCTGCCATGTGAGTCCCGTGATCGAACTAAGGTCATCAGGCCTGGCAGCAAGCTCCTTTACCCACTGAGCCGTCTCATCACCTTGTATTGGAGATGTGTGACAGAGCTTGTGAGTGAGTGTTGTGACGATGTGCACGCCCTTTTGTGGGTACAAACACCCATTTGGTCCAAGCTTACTACACCAAGGAACTCAGGGAAAGCCTTCTACTTCCCATTCTTTATCTCTCCTGTTTAATTCTGTCTCAGTTTCTCCGTGGAATACATAACCAGAGCCTGTTACCTGATACATTAGAAAAGAGATTCTGTTTTGTTTTTATGTTATGTGTATGAGAGTTTTGCCTGCATAGATATCTGTGTGCCGTGTGTGTGCAGTACCCCCAGGGAGGACAGAACAGATTCCCTAGACCTGCAGTTACAGAAGGTTGTGAACCATCAATATGACCAATGGAAATATAACCCAGGTCTTGAAGGAGAGCAACCAGTGCGTTAACCACTGAGCCACCTCTCCAGCCTCAGGAGATCACGATTTTAAGGGACGCAATGAGTTGTTTTTCTTTAATACTATTCTACATGCCAGGTACTATGCTTAATCCAGGTTTTATATTTATACCCCAGGAGTAGCTGGACATTCTTAGCTTCCAACTCACAGAAAGTGAAGCAACTGTCCTAAGCCTGGAGTAAACAGGAGGGTTGGAATTCAAGTTCATACCGTTCTGACTGCAAATCTCAGGATCTTAACTAGTTCATACAAGCCTCTTCTCCTGTCTCCATGGAAACCTGCAGAAGCTTTGCAAGGCTGCAGGCCAGGTTTGAGTCAACATACTTATTAGTGATGCCTTCCTTATAATATACTTGATTTCTTCCTTGTAAAGTGCTACTGCAGCTGAAAACACAATTAACTCAATTCAGCTGAATTTTCTGAATAGGAAGCTTCTTGTCCCATGCTGAAATCTTCTTATACCCTCTTCACTGCATTTTAACAAACAGACGTGAGGAATATGAAAACCCAAGACTATAATCATCATATCGCAAGTCACATGCAGCTCAGAAGCATCCAGATGTGAGCTAAGCCTGTAGTGAGATAATCCTAGTGGCCCAGCAGATAGAAAAACAAAATCTGTGAGGTTTCAAAGGATGATCTACAAATTTCTTTCCTTTTCTTTTTTTGGGGGGTGCAGTGAACTTTTATTGATGGTATTTCAGAGAGTAAGGAGGGCTCCCTAGGCTCCTCCTGTTGTTATGGGGGTCTGGGAAGGGAATTATGAGGAGATGCTCAGTGTTGGGGACAGGGACTCCTCAACAACCGAGGGCCTCTCTCTTGCTCTCAGTGTCCTCACTGGGGTGGGTGGTCCAGGGTTTCTTACTCCTTGGAGGCCATGTAGGCCATGAGGTCCACGACCCTGTTGCTGTAGCCGTATTCATTGTCATACCAGGAAATGAGCTTTACAAAGTTGTCATTGAGAGCAATGCCAGCCCCAGCATCAAAGGTGGAAGAGTGGGAGTTGCTGTTGAAGTCACAGGAGACAACCTGGTCCTCAGTGTAGCCCATGGTGCCCTTCAGTGGGCCCTCAGATGCCTGCTTCACCAGCTTCTTGATGTCATCATACTCAGCAGGTTTCTCCAGGTGGCATGTCAGATCCACAATGGATAGACATTAGGGGTAGGAACACGGAAGGCCATGCCAGTGAGCTTCACATTCAGCTCTGGGATGACCTAGATCCACAGCATTAGTGGATGCAGGGATGATGTTCTAGGAAGCTCCATGGATATCACACCACAACTTTCCAGAAGGTTTATCCACAGTCTTCTGAGTGGCAGTGATGGCATGAACCATGGTCATGAGTACTTCCATGATGCCAAAGTTATCATAAATGACCTTGGCCAGAGGGGCTAAGCAGTTGGTGGTACAGGATGCATTGCTGACAATCTAGAGCAAGTTGTCAAATTTCTTGTGGTTCACACCCATCACAAACATGGGGGCATCGGCAGGAGAGGCAGAGATGATGACCTGTTTGGCTCCACCCTTCAAGTGGGCCCCGGTCTTCTCCATGGTGATAAAGGTGCCAGTAGAATCCAGAACATACTCAGCACCAGCATCACCTCATTCAATGTTAGCAGTATCTCTCTCCTGGAAGATGGTGATGAGCTTCCCATTGATGACAAGCTTCCCATTCTCATCCTTGACTGGGCTGTTGAATTTTCTATGGATAAAGTCATACTGGAACATGTAGACCATGTAGTTGAGGTCGTCAATGAAGGGGTCGTTGATTGCAACAATCTCCACTTTTCCAGATGCAGAGCAGAAAGCAGCCCTGGTAACCAGGCCCCCAATACGGCCAAATTCATTCACACCGACCTTCACCATCTTGTCTACAGTATGAGGCTGACACTGCACAAGAAGATTTGGCTGTCTCTGGAACAGAGAGGAGCAGAGACCACGAATTTCTTTTCTAATACTAATGTTTTATTTTTGAATCATGGCGTTTTGCAAACCACCACTCCCCTGTACTATTTTTTCTCATGTTCATTCTTTATTTAGAACACAAGACAATGCCAAATTCTCAAATTATTAAATGAACATGTTTAGCAATTAAAGCACTATCAGAAAACATGACTTCAATTCTGACAGTAAGTACTTTCTGAATTCAGAGATTAGGGGATAGAAAGATACAAGATTATCTTCAGTGGAGAATAGACAGACAGATAGACAGGCAGTCAGGCAGGCTGTATTACTTTGTGAGTTACCAGAAAGTTGGGTTTGATTCACCAAGAGCAAAGAGGAGTATGGTCCTGATCAATCATCCATGATCTTCATTGCTGCCTTTCAGAATCTCCAGTTGTTCAAAGTTTTCCCCAAATACAAGTGAGAAATCCAGTCAGACTGACTTATGAGTTGGTCTTGGTGACTATAGACATGTCCCCTATTAATAAAGAGGCTGAATCTTCAGAGTGATTGGTGGAGAAGGGAACACTCATGCGTTCTCACCTGTCATTTAATGTATAGAGACTGGCAAGCGACAGATATGCCAGACCAGCTCATGATACTCCAAGAGAAACACCTGTGCAAGAGAAACAACATAGCTGTAATAGTTCTATCTGCTACTATGTTCAGGTTGTCTTCTGCATTCTATGTTTTCTCAATGATAACATCAAATTCACAATATAGCAAAGGAGAACCTAGAACTTTATCCCCAAATGTTTATGGCCCAGTCACCATGCTCAAAATTTGTACATTTTTTTTAGGTTGGGTCAGGTGATACTCTAGGCTTAAATCAATCCTAGTCCAAGACTTATTGCCAACCTAAATGAGCCCCTCCCCCATTCAAAACCCTCCAATGGTAAAGAAGCTAGCTCAAATCTCAAGTTTTATTAGCCACTGATAAAAGAAATTTGTCTCTATCCTTCATTAGATAGCATTAATTTGCATTTAAATATGGGGTAAGTGGCTTTATAAAAAGTTCCGCTAGCATCCAACTGTCACTTCAGTCCATGGTCACTTGCTCCATGGCAAGAGAGGCTCCTCATTGTCATGGTCTCCTTTCTAGAGGGGACTTGTGTTTTGCTCAAAGTTCAGAATACTGCTCAACTAGTCACCTTGGTGAAGAAGTTCAGTGCTATCTAAAGAATCCCATTCCACCAGGCTTTTAATGAGAACTTTGCAAGCTGAATCTAACCCTGACTTGGAATGCCAAAACAATCTTGACAAAGGATCAAGTTTGAAAAATTATCACGCCTCATTCCAAAGCCAAGCATAACGCTAGGCTAGCAAAAGCATACGTGTGCCTGATAAGAAACAGGTAGATAGAACAGAGCCCAGGCCCTGAATTTATAGAGTTTATTTATAGAGTCGTTTGATTTTTTTTTAAGACCTTATTTAGTTAAGGCAGTTTTAGATTCATGTTGAAATTAGAGGCAATTGATTTTTTTAACTCAATGTGACAAGATGAAGAAATGCTTACTAACAAATGGCTGAAACAACTGGATAACCATATAAAACATAAAAAATATTTTTAAAAATCCTGGCTCTTATTTCACCCCACACAATATGATTAGTTTGAGATGGGTCATATAACAAAATATAATCTAAAGTAATAAAGTTTTATTTTGTAGCAAGTACAAATTTATTAACTTTGCATTCTTAGGATAAGTACATATTTCTTAGAAGATAAGACGTCTTGTATTAACTGTGAAAAATGATATCTGACTTTTATTAAAGTATGATAGTTTTTTTAAGACAGTGGTTTACCATGTAGCCCCCATCTGAGCTCAAACTCATAATCCTCCTGCTTCAGCCTCCTGGGCTTTGGGATTATAAACATACACTAACTGAAAATTTTTGTATACAAAAGTTCTCATTAAGAAAATAAATAAAGCAGCCAGTGCATAAACCTGATCATTTATTTGTATCTAAAATATTAAAAAGCCTTTTAAAATCAGTGGTAAAATGATTATCTTTTTTGAAAACTAAAATATATGAGTTGTCATTTCTCTCTCACTAAAGTTGATAGTAGCGCAAATCTATGGGTATAATCAGAGATATTTGAAAGGCAGTTTGACAGCCTGACCATTTAGCAAAATAACAATAGTAGGTCCCCCACAATTCTTCTGTAGGATACCTATGATCTTCTAGTCATCCAGCATGAAATCCCACCTGTGGAGCAGGCCTTATATCCAATTAGAAGGTGGTTGGTTACACCCATAACTGACATGCCACCATTGCATCCATGGTCACGTTGTTCCAATAGGTCAGTATTGCAGCAGGCAAGTGTCCTGTGACGAGTTAACCATTGATGCCTTTTCTATCCTGGCATCCTCCTGCACAGCACATTCTGGCACTATGTGAGCTATCCAGCAGTGAGGCCAAGGGTGTAGCAAGAGGTATTGATTCCCTAATTGGTTCTTCATTGTGTCAATAAAGGAGGCAGAAGCCAACTGTTGGGCAAATGGAAAAGGGTGGCACTTCTGGGTCTCAGAAGAAAGAGAAGAGGACTTGAGAAAGGAGCAGGCTTTGGAATGGGAGGATTCAACCACCATGTAGGTCTCAGGACATCTCTAGTTTTTAGCCTCAGCCACAGCTGAGAATGGAAGGAGAATGAAAGAGGCTAATTGATAAAATTAGGACAGGAAATTCTTCCCCCAGCCATTGAGTTATCTGGCTAGTTTTAAAATATTAAAACTGTAGAGTTTTCCATCTGCAGCACTAAGGTAGGCAGGAGGAAAAGTGGGGGTGGTTGTTGGTGGCTTGGCTGAGCTAACCTCAAGAGGTTGAAGGAGCGATCGAACCTGCTGGCCGTTGGCAGAGCTATGATGGGTGTAAGACCAGTGGAAGTGTGTTCTCGGAGTCCAGCTGAGATTATGGTCCCGGAAAGAGCAAGCGTGTTTTTAAAATTACACTCTACAAAGGTCACTTCAAAGTTGATTTCTCTGTGTTCAGCATCCTAAGAAAGGAGTGCCTGCAGCGAAAGAGTTCTTACCAACCAGGACTGAGATTAATGGCATTAGCCTGTGTTGTTTTGGATGTCTCTGGGGCATCACTGACTAATAACTTGTAAGGAGACATTCCATACCTGGCATCAGTGTTCTGTTTATTTTTGACCTTCAGTTTAGGTAAAACCATTTAATAACTCATGTCTTCTGAGAGCAGAAGCACCTACTCACTCATTACACGTCTGCTCAAACTCCCTTTAAATGTGTGTGTGTGTGTGTGTGTCTGTGTGTGTGTGTGTGTGTCTGTGTGTGTGTATGTGTTCTTACAAACTTGTGGGATTCCATAAGGCTTCTTAACATACTCTTAGGCCCTCGGCCTCCCGCCCCCTCTCCCCAGTCCCAGTATCTCCACTTAAAGCTACAGAACCTGTAAGACTGTGATGTGACTCTCGGCAGATGGACCACCCAAAAGCAGGTGGCTTAAAGGAAACACCAACAGATTCTTTCCAACCACGACTGTATCCATCTCCTATGGCTGTTGTATCAACTGACCATAAACTACACTACATAGGATAATATACTCTGGACCTATTATCCTATAGTTCCAGAGTTCAGGTGTCTAACTTATAGCTATAAAGCTGCTGCTTCTGCTGGACTCCTCAGAATAGACTGGTTGCCCTTCCAAAGCAGCCCTGTTTGCCTTGTGACTGTGTTCTTCCACCTTCATAGGCCCTCATGGTGGCAGATGCCTTTAATCCTAACACTCAGAAGGCAGAAGCAGGCAGATCTCTGTGAGTTCGAGGTGAGCCTGGTCTACATTGTAAGTTCCAGACCAGGCAAGGCTACACAGTGGGATCCTGTTTAAACAAACACCAGTATGATTTCGGTGCCTGCATCCATCTTAAAGGACCTCAAATTTACAATGAGCTCACCTAGATAATTCAGGATATTTCTCTACCTCAAAGTCTTTAATTTGACCACATTTGTAAGACATTTTGCCATATAAAATAGCATTTACAGGTTCCAAGGCTTAGGATATGTATATCTGTGGGAGAAAATATCTATGTGTCAAGACTATCACAGCTCTATACTGTTCTTGGAAATACATTATCTAATTATAAATGTGGTTATGAAGATAAATAATGATATCTTTATGGAGAGATTATATGTATATATTCATATACATTTACACTCATAGATACACAGCCCTGAAAAACAATCCTATTTTGCAAATAAAGAAAAGAAACATATTTTAAAGATAAAATACTCTTTATAGCTGACACTTGAAGTAGGTTTGAATGACTCCAAACCCTATTGTTTCCCATTTCTGTCCCATGTTTTAGTGAATAACACAAATTATGAGTTCTTATATGAAATTTCTTCAACTTAACTTTTTCCTCCTAAGTAGGTAGATGAGGGAAAAGCCCCATGAACAGCTTGTAAAACTGGGGATTGGGTTATTTATTGGGACACACCTCTAGAAACACACAGATCGCCTGTTCCCTCCACATGGAAACGTGCTGTGCTCTCTGCTTACCATAGCATCCTGTTTCCTTTCTTCTTTCTTTCCTCTGTATTCTCACTTTTCTCTATTCCCCCATGACATTGGAGGATATCTGCATATGACAGTGGAGGATATCTGCATATGACAGTGGAGGATATCTGCATATGACAGTAGAAGATATCTGCATATGACATTGGAGGATATCTGCATATGACAGTAGAAGATATCTGCATATGACAGTGGAGGATATCTGCATATGACAGTGGAGGATATCTGCATATGACAGTGGAGGATATCTGCATATGACAGTGGAGGATATCTGCATATGACAGTGGAGGATATCTGCATATGACAGTAGAAGATATCTGCATATGACAGTGGAGGATATCTGCATATGACAGTGGAGGATATCTGCATATGACAGTGGAGGATATCTGCATATGACAGTGGAAGATATCTGCATATGACAGTGGAGAATATCTGCATATGACAGTGGAGGATATATCTCCATGCAGAACCATTTTCCATGCTAAAATCTTTCCTTGGTTTTTAAAACATTCCCTCCCTTTCCCCATCATGGGATTGTTCAAGCATCAGCCAGGAAGTCTGCAAATATTACAGTAAAATAAACAGAATTGGGGGCTGAAAACAATAAATATATCAAGTCAGATTTAAGAACTAAAATAAAAACTAATATCTCATGAAACAAAAAAAAAATGGATGAAGATTTATTTTAACAATATTATCTGCACGGTACCACTCTCCATATCTTCAACAGGATTTATTTTTTAAATATTCCAATAAGTAGGTTAAATCAGAATAATCAAATTTTTGGAAGACAGAATCTTTTTCTCAGAAACATCCATTGCTGTGATCCTTGCTCATGAGTGTTTATGTCTTCCTGTAGTTATTACTGTCCCACCAAGCCTTTGTGTTGAAGACAGAAATGAACTCTGTTCCTGATTTACTGTGCCTCTGACACTGTCAAGTATGCTCTTTGGGAATTCTGTGTCACGTTATATAGACTTTCTTTATCACTACCTCCTCAATAAATGGTTCACAAATGTTAATAAAATCTGAATCATGAATAAATGAATGAAATTGAGAAAAAACTAGGATGGTAGGGTTAGGGAGATAATGAATCAAGCTTAGTGCCCATATCCTCTCAGCCATTGTAGGCTCACTTGGTGACAAAGTGAGGCCATGCGAAAGGCTTCAGTGGTTAGCAAACAGACTCAGACAACTCCCTGCCTGTGCACTCCATTCCTGTGTCTTCGTGGAATCTTTCTCCCCTCCACCTTCCCCAGAAAGTATATATAATAATGGCAAGACCTTTGTACTGACAATAGAAGTAAATGATATTGCTTCAATATAGGTGATCATGAATGAGCTAGACAGTCTTCAAAGTTTACCATCAATAATATCTGGTTTGAGGTGCATTTTATTATTGGAGTATGAAGTACTAAGGGGACATTTTTAAAAATTTTTAAAGAGCTATTTGAATAGTTTTAAAAATATTGAGGCATTTGATGCTCATAGTTTACTTTCTATGATTATTTGAGTCTTTTAAAATTGGTCTTCTTGTGTCTGTTTCTCACTTTTGTCCCCTTATTTTCTATGCTCTGATTTAATACCCTTTGGGGATTCTTAAAAGTTCCTCCTTAGTACAGGATCAGTGGAGATATTCTCAGCCCTTACCTAGAATATACTTCACCTTTACTTATCTCGTTACACACACAAAGAGAGAGAGAGAAACTAAGAGAGAGAGAGAAACTAAGAGAGACAGAGAGAAAGAGACAGACGATCAGACACAGAGAGAAAGAGAGAGTCAGAAACAGTGACAGTGACAGAGAAAGAGATAAAGACATTTATCTAGTTCTCTCAGATCTCAGTCCAGATCTATACTTGCATAGAGAATCCTTCCACTACTTAAGCTGTGTCTAGTCTCCAGAGACAAGCCTTTATAATTTACACATCTGTATTGCCTAGTACACGATAGATATGCTAGAAGCATTTACCCCATAAGAAAATTAATAAAGGATGAATTCATTGGTACAGCTTAGACAAGAACATGAGTCAAACAGAAAGCCATGAATTTTAGCCAGGTGAGCAAACAGAAGAGAGGTAGAAGCACCAGAGTTCACTGAGGTAGCCATGCAGGATTGTAAGGAAAGGTCAAAGGGAGTCTTGGTTTGGGGTACGAGAGACGAGTTATCTGAGGTAAAAGTCAGTGTATGAACTTCAAATGACCTCACACAGAGATCAAGGGAGAAGCAGCCAACTGCAATAAGTTCATAATGAATTTCAGGTCTTGTCTTGAAATGTTTCAAATAACTTCCACAACGATGCATTTGACCGCATAAGATAAAGCTCACTCCCAACAAACAGAAGACATGAGGCGTGACTGCTGAAGCCCTGCCATCCAGGGAGAATGTCTTGGGTCTATATTTCAGCTTGACAGCCATGGAAAATAATCCATTGCTTCTGAAACAGATATCTATGAATATTATCGAAATCCATGCTAATCAATGTGTTTTACTAGACAAGGCCTAAGAGAGGGCGTAGATGAGACCTTACATTTTTGGTTATATGTGCCTGAAGTGTTCATGGCTGACTTGCATTCATGTGTGATGATTACAATTTAAAATAAATAAAACAAATAAAGCCTCTACAAGGAAATCCACCTATACCCCTTAGAGACAGATGGGTTTTATGAGCATGCTTGTAGCCACTGAGATCAGAGCAAGGTTCACAGCACTTCCAAGTGTTCAGAATGTTTCCTATATTACAGAAGTTTCTCCAGTGAGCCATAGGAGTAGGTGGAGCCAAGCAAAAGGGTCCCACTTTATTATGTCTTCTTGAAACAGGAGCCAGGCTGGGAGCCAGGGCATGGCCGACACTGAAGCTAAAGGATCACATGGTATGCAGAGGAACTCAGACTCTCTAGTCCTTTCTTTCCCCTTGTATGCTTTGTTTCTTCTGTCCTCCCTCATGGGACAGAAAGTCTTAGCATTCAGAAGCTGGAATAAGGAAATATCTTCAGATTAATTCACTTGATTGCTCATAAAAATGCTTTACCATAAGTGCGCTATAACTCCTGAATTACACTACATAAATGGTGTGCGGGTTTCTTGTTATTGCAGGAGAGGAAAATTTATTGCTTTCATTTAAACTAACACTTTCTAAGGAGAAATTATGGTAGCTGACTATGTTTCTTATATTTGCCCTCAGAACTAATGTCTTGGGAAGCCCTGTTGGGTCACAAAATAGAGTTCAGGGCAAAATATTTCTTGATTTAGAGACATGGAGGATAAAACACATTTGACCACATAGTCCTGAATAGTCACATTTCTCTTAAGTATAAACACTCTCTTAGATGTCTATGGCACAAACATATTAAACAGACAAGGCCCTGCATGTAGCTTTTCTCCTCCCTCGTCGTAGTTTACCTATAGACACAGCTGTTAAAGCACGGGCATGTCACTGATCCTGTCCAGAATGGGTGTGGCTTTGTGATTTGTTCTGGTTAAACAGAATGTGACATTAGTGATAGCCTGCTGGCCCCATGCCTTCACTTCACAAGAGCTGAGAACACTGCCATTGGGCTCTGGGTGCCAATGGCCACTTAATCCTTCGGGCTGGCACACTGAATAATGGAAGTCCACATCACAAAGGCCTTGGGAGACTTAAGACTATCATAGGTAGAGCCCTCAACTGAGTATGACCATGTAAGTGACTCCAACAAGCATCTTATGTGGCAAATAGAAGAAGAAGCCAAATGTCCACCTGAGCCAAGTAAACCTACAGTGCATTAAAAATAATGTCTTTGTTCTGGCGCTTTGGAGTAGCTTATTACACAGCAATAGTTAATTAATGTATTATGCATCCCATCCTTTATTTTCCGGCCTCCCTCCCACTATTCTGTACTCTTTGTGTCTCTCTCTGGTGTACTGGACCATGCTTCTCGCTAGATGGTTCAACTAACAGGGGAGTTGACGTTAACACTCCAAAGGGTTTGGGAGGGAAGACAGTTACTATGTTACATTCAGGTCCCCAGTGTCCTCATAGTCTAGGATGTTGGACAAAAGTGAATACACACCATGGAAAATGGAAAAATGTACCAGAACAAGAGAAGGCAAGAAAGGGGGAGAGGCAGTGGGAAATGGGTCTTCAGAAGGTATGCTGAGCTATCAAAGCTGGAGTAGGTAGGAAAAGCATTGCTTTTGGGTCTCAGATGGAAGATGGATTTGTGAGCGGAGTGGATACTGGCCATCTCCAGAGGTAGAAATGGGAACCTAGATGTTAAGGTAATCTGAGGTATCTGGGAGGCGAGGCTTTATGAACAGGCAGTCTCAGCACTAGAGAAACGGTAACAAGGTAAAAGCAGCCCTAAGAGCTTCCCTTTGAAACATAGATAGCCTTTATGTCTTTCACTAACATTGCCCCTTCTGTTTTATGGGATAAGTAGGCAGCTGCTATTATTTCCTTGAATGGATGAAAATGGAACTCAATTATGGAAGCTGATCATCACTTTTTTTTAATGCAAAAATGCTAAAGTGTTCACCTGGGAAGTCACTGTGATCGTTTGGGGGTGGGGAGAAAGGATGGAAGCTTGAGATTCACCCCTTAAATGCTCACTGCTTTCAATCTTCCAAACATATCCTGTGCAAAAAAGGTTCCAGTTTCAGACCAGTTATCTGTGCTCAACTTCTTGATTAGAGAGGTGTTCAGTGCAAGATTCCTACCAAAAGCACTTACAGGAAATATCAGAAGACTTCAGAGGGCATTGAAAGTTAAGTCATATGTGTATTAAACAGTCGGAGAGTAACACAAAAATAGTTTTGAAACAATGAAAAAGCATTGGTTCAAATGAGAAAAACGTCTCTTCTAAGACTTCATTCCATTCTTATAAATGACTTCAAAATCATTTCCGTGTAACACACTCCAGCTGCTGAGTTTATACCTTCTAGCATGTTTCCTTTCTCTATTTCTTCCATGTTGCCTCAGTCATCAATGTAAAAGAGAATTTAAAATATTCTGAGCAGTTAAATGTCTATCTTCTAAACATATGTCTTCTGTCTAACTTTGGGTAAATTATATAGACAAATATCTCATGGCTTTATTTTTTAGTTATAAATATTTTGTTGTATTATTTTTGGCCAGTCTGAGTTCTGCTCAACACATAGGAAGCAGTGGCCTGGATGTCACCATCACAGACAACATGGTCACATGAAGCTAAAATCACTATCTATGTAACTATCCTTGACTAGAGCTGCACATGACTCAACCCAGACCTTAAACTCCTACATTCCATGCTGAACACTCAAGTTTGATGATCCTTTTAAGCCTGAAAGCACTGCCATCAGTGGTCACCAGACACAGTGCTGCTGATGCTTCTCTGACCCTCCCACCCTCTCAAGTCACCACCCTTCTGCCTCTGTCCAGCCATCCTTCCAGCGCTCCCCTCCTCTCCTAGTGATCTGGCACTTCATCTCCATAGTTACGTACACATCCTGCACCTCTGCCTTTCCCCAGACACTCCTTCCCCACCTAACCAAAAACTGCCTCTCCCCCTCAAGGACATGGTTTCCCAAATAGCTTCTCCATTTGAAGGTGGGCCTATATTCACTCGAATGGCTGGCCCTATGAGCATCTGAATCTCAACAAGAATAAAACTAAACTTGTCCCCTCTCTTCTATCATTCATTTTTTTTTCCTCTGTCACTATGACACATAAAGTAGTTACCCAGTCACTCAAACCAGAAATCTGGGGCTCAGCCTCATGTCACTCTTCATTTCCACACTCTACCATCTCCATGCCCTCCATTTTTTCTGCTAACAAGCCTTCTAATCCACCTTTTCTCCATGTTTCTGCCATTACAACCCAGATCCCATCAACTCCTGCCTACTTTTTCACCCTTTCCCCTTCTCTTAATTTATTCAAGCACCACCTGGCTGCCACGGGGGCCACTCTGACACACATTTGACCCTATTAATCTTCTGCCTGTTGTGTTCAGGGACTGTCTCCAATCTGGCTGAACTTCCTGTCGGGAAAAACTGACCCTCCATAGTCTATCCCCATCTACTTCTCCATTCTTAACCTCCCTCACACTGTTGCCTTTCACTTTAGTAATACCAAATGACAGGCAGGCCCTTCATTGTATTTCTCTTGCTAAAATCCTTGTCCTGTGACTCAGTCTCTCTTGCCCTTCCTCACTCTGTCCATCCTTTCCCTGCTAGTCTCCTAAATGGTAAGCTTTTTGCTGTTGTTAGTCTATCAGGAATCATTTCCTGAACTACCACAGAAAGTTTAGAGTCCCTCTCTGCTATCTCAATGTCTTTTTTTTTTTTTTTTTTTTGCATTGACTACGTGAGTAGAGTATATATTTTTCCCCTATGTCTGTTTTCCCTAAGGTCATCAGCTGACTAGTTTGCCTTTCCTTCCATAGATCTAGCACAGTAACATGAACATAGTAGGTGCTTAATAAATATTTAATACACTAAAATAACTTGCACTGGAAATGGATGAGGTGAGCCCTAGCGGTCGGCATGTATACAGACATTCATTTACTCTTGCTTATTCAGAAGCGGAATAGCTACTAAATATTTATATCCCACTGATCTAGCATTCTTGACCTCTCTGCTATTAAGATATGCCTTAACTTCTTGAAGAGCCTTGATTTCATGTTCACTCAGAGCACCCGCTCAAATAAACTGTAGAATCTGGTCCGTGAAAAATAACTGACCTAGGTGATGAGAGAAATAACTGACCCAGGTAATGCGAGAAGATGCACAACAGAGAACCAAGGCCCTAATGGGATTCGCAAACTGGTCACAATCTGAACTGATTATACACATACGTGGTGATCAGCAAAACATAGTTTTTCTTAAACCTTTCAGCAAATATAAATTACTAAAACACAAAGTGAATTCTCAAGTGTCTGAAGAACTCAGGGGGGAAAAATGGCTAGAACCGGTGAATTTAATCTGGACCAGCTACACAAGGTGAATGTTGTCTTTAATGTGAAGACTCAGTAGTTGAAAAAGAAATAAAATAGAATTTCAGTTTTAAAATGTCACTGGGAGTGGAGGGAAAGAAAAATAACTCTGCTGGGAAAATGGCAGGTTCGTTTGTTTGACTGGACTGCAACATTTGGGTTAACAAAGATGTGGGTAGCCTCCACAGAACCTATCTACCAAATAGAAATTAGCTCTTAATTCCTGATGTGGCTGGAAATCTCCAAATCAAGTATTTCTTCCCTCTTTTCATGGAGGAATATTTTTGTTTGAATCCTCCTGAGACATAATCTTAGTTTTTTTTCTATTGCCATAATAAAACATCTGACCACAGACAATTGGAAAGAGTTATTTTCATCTTACAGCTTATGGTCTACCACTGAAGGAGGCCAAGGAACATGGAGGCAAGACTGAAGCAGAGGTCATGGAGGGATGCTACTTACTGGCTTGCTTTACATGGCTTGCTCATTCTGCCCATACAACCCAGGATCACCAACCAGGGTGGCACTGCCCATAGTGGGCTAAGCCCTAAAGTATCACTCATTAATAAATAAAATTTTAAAAGGACCATGGACATAGGCTAATTTGATGGAGGAATTTTCTCAGTTGAGGTTTCTTCTTCCCAGAAAAAATACTAGCTTGTGTTAAATAGAGAAAACAAAAACAACGACAACAAAAAAGTAAAACAAAATGAAACAACCCTAATCGGCACAACTGGCCCCTAATCGACATGACACACAAACACGTCATCATTAAACCATATCCTCCCATTGTTTACCCTGATTTATTCCCAAGTCTCATGTTAACATCATAATATAAAACACAGACCAGCTTTTAAGAGTCTTTTAAATTTTCAACACATTAAAATTCAGTGTCTCTTTAAAATAACCAGTCTTAACTGTGAGCTACCTTGAGACCCAAAACATACTTTCTAATGCCAAGAGTGAAGAATCAGGACACATTTAAAATCATAACCAAACCAAACTTCAACAGTGTAAAAAGCTCCATGTCAGATGTCTGCTCGTCAACTCATGGTCTCCTGGGCTCCACAAAGCTTGGGGTCTTGCTCATCTCTCCTGTTCTGATGTGCACAGTACAAGCAGCTCAGCTCACAGGCTCTGGATGCACTCCATACCTCCCAGACAGGTCTCTGAAACTGAGGCTCCATCTTCACTAATAACCCTCTGGCTTCTTTGGAGGGACTCCATCCCAGTTACATGGTTGTCTCCATGACACCTTTAGTCCTGGGAATTTTATGCCACCAAAACCAGTACTACATAGGAAACTTACACATTACCAAGTTCACCTGCTAGTTTGAGATGCAGCCCTGGCTCCCTTTGTACCACAGAAGACTTCCTCTCATGCATATGTTTTTGCTTTTGCTTTTGCTTTTAGCCCCAGCTAACCAGCATCTATGGTCTCAAGTTAAAGTTTCACTCCAGTGGCACTGGTCTCTTGTTAATCACAGCTGATTCTTCAGCCACACTTCACTGGTGCTTGAGAGTCAGAGACGGGGTCCCTGAGGGCTGGCTGGTCATCCAGTCTAACCAAGTCAGCAACCCCTGGGTTCTATTAGAGACCTTGTCTCAAAAAGTAAGGTATAATAATATAGTCAAAGCACAGCAAAATGGTTCTGCAGGTAAAGGCACTTGCCATGCTAGCCCAGAGAGACCTGAGTTTGAGCCCCAGGATCCACATAAAGGTAGAACTCAAGACTCCACCAAGTTGTTCTCTCATATCCACATATATACTGTGGCTAATAATAATAATAATAATAATAATAATAATAATAGTTATCTTATTATATAAAATGGAATGTAATTTTAAAATATACTCAGTGTTAATCTCTGACCTTCAAATGTGAAAATTCACACAGATGCACACACAGAAATGTATGTGTATATATATATATATATATATATATATATCACACTCATACCTATACATACACAAATGAATGTATTAGTTGTATTGACACTAGAAATATTGGAAACTTTAATTTATAAATATTTCTAAATGTGTTGGCATATAGTAAGTGAACATTTAATACGGAGGGGAGGGGAACTGAATAAGTGAACCAGAGCTGGTTGATGTAGATGAAACTTTAAACACAGAAAACCACACTAAAGGTGGGTTCAGCAACTTGCTGACTACAGTGTTGAGGCAGTAAACAAAAGTTGTCTGGGTGCTTGTTGTGTTCTAATACAGGGAAACGAACAACTGAATGGAATAAAACTATAGGGTATAATGAAAAATAAAAAAAACAGCAAATACACAATATGATTAAAATCAAATGTTCAGTCTTTCTCTTGACAATTAATTGTATGATGATATGGCTGATTTTGTGTCAAAAACAATATTTATGACTCTGCTTCTATTTTCTTTATCTCCAACTTTTTAAAGTGTGTGTGTGTGTGTGTGTGTGTGTGTGTGTGTGTCTGTGTAAGTATGCCATCTGTGTGCCTGGCACCCAAGGAGGTCAGAAAAGGCTGTCAGATCCCCTGGAACTGGAGTTATGGGTGATTGTGTGCCACCATGTGGGTGCTGGAAACAGGACCTGGGTTCTTAGCAGGAGCAATAAGTGCTCTTAACCTCCTTAGACATCTCTCCGACCACCGCACCAACTGTTAACTCTCACTTCCTCGGCAATACTATCAAAAAGTAATCCTTTGAGGTTATCTCTGTTTCTAAAATGTTCTCACCTCAGTATAACAGCCACCACAGAAAACCCGTCTGTACATTGTCTACAAAATTAAGTTTCCCAATGTATTATTGCTTTAGGTGGAATATTCTCCCAGTGGCCCCAACTTATCCAATAATATCAGAAACTTTTAAAATGAAGAGAGAAAGAAAGAAAGAAAGAAAGAAAGAAAGAAAGAAAGAAAGAAAGGAAGGAAGGAAGGAAGAGACCAACCATGTTTCTTCTCCTGCCAATACTCTTATTACATGACTATTTCAATAGAAATTTAATTAATAGGAAGCAGTACAGCAAACAGTACCCTCAAAGAAGAACAGAAATGATGATTCTGAGTCTCACTAAGCTTTGCTACTCCCTATGAGTACCTTTCCCACCTCACATAGCAATCTCTGTGGCAGCCTGCCTGGATTGGCTTCCCACTAACTTCTGTTAGGGATTCTCTGATGGGGACTCTTGGCTCTTTCCTTCTCTAGGCACCTCCCATCTGGAATCTGTCTTCAGCCATTCACCATCTCTGAGAGAGCCCAGACAACACATTGACTAGATTATTTAGAACTGAGAAACCTGCCCCTCAAAGAGCCTCGTAGAAAGTCAGATAGAGAAGAACCCTCCAGTCTTCGATTTTGCAGCCCCAGTGGAGCCTTCATCCATTGAAGGTTATTCCAATTGTTATCCTGTTAAGTTATCCAGTACCAGGTGGCCCCTAACAGCTCTACCCTGGGGTTCTAGTCCCTCACTTAGGGTTCTCCTCTTAGGGATACCACCTCCTTTTTGGTTCAGATACCACTGACCGACTCTCCTCTTCTATTTCCAGATGTGCTGGCTGGTTTTATGTCAACTGGACACAAGCTAGAGTCATCAAAAAGGAGATAGATTGGGTTGAGGAAATGCCCCCCATGAGATCTAGTCTAAGGCATTTCTCAATTAGTGATCAATGGGGGAGGGCCCAGCCCACTGTTGGTGGTGCCGTCCCTGGGCTGGTGGTCCTGGGTTCTTAAAGAAAGCAGACAGAGCAAGTCAGAGAAAGCAAGCCAGTAAGCAGTACCCCTCTATGTGGCCTCTACATCAGCTTCCACCTCTAGGTCCCTGCCTTTTTTGAGTTCCTTGATGTCTTTTGGTGATGAACAGCAATGTGGAAATGTAGCCAAATAACCCCTTTCCTCTCCAACTTGCTTATATGGTTGTGCTATTTTGTTGCAGCAATAGAACACCTAACAAAGACATCAGACATTGTCCAGATTTTCTCCCTCGTGTGGTGGTTTGAATGAGAATGCCCCCCTCCCCATAGGCTCATTATGATAGTTTGACTATGCTTGGCCAAGGAGTGGCACTATTAGGACATGTGGCCTTGGAGGAAGTGTGTCACTGTGGGGATGGGCTTTGAGATCCTTTTTCTACCTCACATCTGCACACAGTTTCCTTTCACAGCATCTGACCTCTCTCTCAAGTAGCCTCCCATAGCTCTCTTAGAAAACCAGTTACTACAGCTACAAAAATTCAGGAAAAATTTTCAAGGACTCCTCTCTCCTTTGCATTAGTGACCAAATCATTGCTGTTAATGGGAGACACTTCCACTGAGGCCAACTCTTAACACAAACACTCCTTAGTAGATTTGAACCCTCATTATTGGTCCAAATAATGGACCAATACGTTGGTCCAAGAACATGACACAGGCGTTACTTCAGCTCGGTGAATTATAATGTGTGCCTCAGCAGCATTTAGTCAGTTGTTATGGGATGTCCCAAGAACCTAGCCACAAATATAGTAACATAAGTTTAGAAAATGGAAGCCTCCATTTCAAATAACTCCAAAAGGACCTTTGGACCTTACTTTTTCATACCTGGCATCTGTAGGCATTATCACCCTCTCCACCCACATGGCAGCTTCGTCTGAGTCTGGAGGTGCTAGATACTCTGTTCCAACAATTTGGAAAGATCCAGAAGAAATACATTATCAACCGGAAGAAGCCTATCAACTGGCAAAAATCACAACACAGCACTGATTTTCTAAATCTTGATATGCTTTTATTTGGAAGGGGGCGGCAATCTAATTTTCAAAATCATTAAGATATTCAGAAAAAAATAGTATAGATTTAGACAAACAATTCCCTTCTATTTATAGAAGGGAATCCTGGATTAAGGCCTTCCTCTGGTATTGATACAATATGCATTTAATAAAGTCACCAAATTCCTCTGAAACTAAAATTATTCTTTCTTGTCCAGTTGTGAGATGTTTTAGTAAAGGATGGTCACAAGGCAAACTAGGGGTAGTTGTACAACTTCTGGGCCAAGTAAGGCCCAAAAGTGACAAGAGAACCTAGGAGAAGCAAATCCAGCATGTGGAAACCAAGGCAACTGAACAGCATCTAGACAGAGCCACATGTGCTCCCTTAGAAGACAGAGAGACAGAAAGGCCTCACCCACACCTTACAGCCAGTTAGCAAAACTAAGTGAGAATCCAGTAGTTTATAGAATCTATTCCAAGGCCAGAATATTATCCCTGGGGAAGAAAAAGCAATAAAACTGCAGGAATATTCAGAAGTTCCAGGGAATCCACGTTTTATGAAATGGAAGGTATAGAAAACACTTGGAAACACAGGTATCAAACTACAAGAATGCTACATATTGGCTTAACTGCAGTTCAGGACAAGGAATTCTAGTGCTCTGGGCTGCTGCAATCCCATGCCTTATCACAACAAATCTCAGATGACTGAAGCTCACACAAGGTCATGGTGAGACAGATTCTAGAGTCTACTGAGCCAACAGAAGCTGGGCAAGAGACAGATCCCAGATTCTTCCTAACATGGGTGGGCCTCACTGAGGATCACATACAGGTTGGGATCTGACAAAGTTCAAGGGTTAAAGATCAACTTTAAGTTAAACCTAAAGTTACAGTCAACTGTAAGTTAAATCAGTTGACTGGGGCTCTGTCTATTTGGCTGGGTGCTCATTCCCAGAGCAGAGGACGATGTTTCTTGAAGCCTCCTGCCCACAAGTTCCTCTTTCTTCTTCAGATGTTCTGTAATGCTAACACCAGAGAACCTGGGACATGGGATAAATAGCAACCTATCAGAGGCTAACCAACGTTGGAGGAACGCAAGGAGAAATGACTATATAAATGTTTCTCTGTGTACAAAGGAAAGGACAGTGGCCTGATCCTGTATGTTAACTAGTAGACTTCCTTAATCTTCCACTCTCTGCATGTTGGAAGACAGAGTGATACTTTCTAGGTGTCACATAAGTACCACAATGAGAAGACAAGCAAGCATAAATGAACAGATGAGGAGTTGTCAGAAAAAAAAAATTCAGAGTCCCTATTGAAATGAGTCCAAACGGTGAAGATGAAAGTGTTAGGCAAGGAGAGTTCACTACTATACTAATATGTTAATACTTATTTGATTGACTTAACAGCCCTGACATCTGCTGCACTGTGCATTGAAGAACGTATTCTAGGAAGGAAGTCAAAGTGTCCCATTCCCAGCTGTATCTCTTTCTCACCCTCTTACTGATTATGTGAGGAATGTGACTAGGCAGGCCCCGTCTACCCTTGAACTCTGCCAGATTCCAACCTGTATGTGACTCTCAGTGAGACCCACCCACATCAGGGAGAAGCTGGGATCCCTCCCTTCCCCTTAATGCTCCTTTCCCAGAAACTGGTGCTTTCACATTTCCTAATTAGGTTATATTCAGTGTCTATGGGATTGGTGATGAGGGAGATGCTGAAGTATAATCACAACTGATATTATTCATGTCTCTGGAATGTGCAGCCGAAGCTGCCTGCTAGCTCTAGCAGAAAACAATGGTATGGCTGACAAGCTGCCCTTTTATGCTGCAGATTTGGATCCAAACTATTTCCTTGTGCTTCGTCATAGATGCAAAAGAGGTATCTTGAGAGATGAAACACACGTGTTATAAATTCCCATCTCTCGGCTGTGTGTGGTTCATTACGTCTGCTACAGACTGGTATTACCTGTTAGAATGTCCAGAAATGGGGCCAAGTGAAACATGCTCTGCACCTCCCTTGAGATGTTTGGTTGCCTAGAGGCCCAACTAACCACACAAAGAATAATGATCTTAATCATAGGTGTTCAGCCTGGTATGGTGCTGAAATATGATGAGGAAGATACATGTGTCTTCTGAAATGGCTTACAAATAGGTGAAATTAAAAAAAAAAAAAAGGAGGGGCAATGGTTGCAGGTGCATCAGAAGTTCAAGATCACTCCTCGATACACAGCAAGCTTGACACATGGTCAACAACAAAAAATTTGTAGGTCAAAATAGCGAATAACATAAAGCCAAAACAACTGGGGCTAGAGTGGAGGGATAAACAGGGTGTAATGACTCATCAGAGGAAGGGATGATTACCACTAAAGGGAGGAGGGCTACCAAAGGATGGTATAAGGATGAGTAAGGGCTTATGAACATGGGTGTGCATTCCAGAAACTAATAGATGGGACAGAGCCATGAGTAGCACAGAACAGTAGTAGTACTGAGGAGGGCTAATACCCCAGTGGGCAGGACCCTAAAGCAGAGATAAGACTCCTGCTGAGATGCAAAGAACACTGAGCAGTCAGATGAAGGACAAGAGGAAAGTCAGGGAAAGGGTCCCTGAAGAGAGTGAAAGACCACAGCAGTGTGGAATACCCCATTACTCACTGTTTGCAATACCTCTGTTACTCACAGTGTGGAACATGGCAGGCCATCAGATGAGGCTGTAGATGCAGGCAGATGTTTGTAGCCTGCTAAATGCTCCCTGTTTTATCTCAGTGGCTGTGAGAAGACAGCTAATGTACTCCCATCTATTCGACTTGATGACTAACCAGACCTTGGAAGAGTGTAAATGAAGGATGCAGGTAGAACATTATGAGAACTTTAGCCAAAGGTGTAATTAGGTGTAATTGGGTGATAAATGGTTTCGTATGATCCCATAAGTTTTCATAAGTAGTAGAGGAAAATTGAATAATTATATCTACTCGATATTATTAATCCCCAATGATCACTCTCTCTTGTTTCATTGTTTATGTGAGACTATTTTCTCACCAGTGATCAGCTCCTCAGATCAGTGAAGCCCATGTTTAATTCATCTTTGTGCTGCTCAGCTTCCAGCACAGCCCTTGCACATATCAACTGTTTTGTAAGTATGAGAGAATAAACGGAAGACATTGAAGCTCTGTGTTTGGGTTGTAAATGTCAGCTAAACATTTCAAACAATCTGGATTCATGAGCCACTCACACAAAGAGCCATATGTTGGTCAATACTAGGCCAGATGAAACGGAAGCCTCTTGTCAAAGATTCAAAATCCAATCACCTATTATTGACAGGTAAGGATCCAGGGTCACCAGGATTCTCTAAAGCAAAGGTTCTCGACCTTTCTGATGCTGCAATCCTTAATGAGGTTTCACGTGTTGTGGTGAGCCCCAACCATTAAATTATTTTTCTTCTTACTTCCTAACTGTAACTTTGCTATTGTTATTAATTGTAATGTAAATACCAGTGTTTTCTAATGGAAAGGGTCATTAACCTTCAAAGGGGTCATGACGCACAGGTGGTATTCTGTATATTGAAGCAGTATGCCAATACAGATGTGCTGAGTTTATTTTTGCCATGGAGACTTCATGTTTTCATCCCAATATTGCAACCACAATTGGCATATGACCACTCATATCATCAGTATTGGAAAAAGAATATGGAGTCTTGGGATGGAGAAATGGCTCAGCAGTTAAAAGTGCTTCCTGCTCTTCCAGAGGACTTGAGTTTGGCTCCCAGCACCCCTATCATATGACTCACAACATCCTGAAACTCCAGCTCCAAGGAGATGATACCTTCTCATGGCCTCTGAAAGCACTAAATAAATATGGTATACACAGATACATGCACATGCATACATAAAAATAAGAGTAAATCTAAAAAAAATATGGAGCCTTATACGTTTTATGTATAAACACACTTGGTGTTTTACTTTGCAGGATTGTTAATTCTAGTTTTCTGAAAATTTTCAGCTCTTTGGGTGTTTTTTTTAATTTAATCATTTTATATTTTTAAAGAAGTTAAAACCCCAAGCCCTCAATTATAGAACAACGAATAAAAGATGAAAATCAGCTTTTTAAAATAAAAAAATTAGGTGAGGACAGTACACTGTGTATATCATACACTGAGTATACACACCCCCTCCACTCTGTCTCCCTTTCTTCCTCCTCACCGCTGCCATTAGGCCCTCTTGTTCTCCTAAACAGTTGCGTCTCCCCTTTGATGTCATGCCTATGTACACAAATTTTTTATTGTATCTGCATAAAACCTGCGAGCCATATGTAAGAAAAGAAGGACACCATTTGTTTTTCTGCAATGGCTTAATTTGTTTAACACGATTAACATGTTTAACATGATTGGTTAACATAATTAGTTCAGTTGCATCCATTTTCCTGAAGGTCTAATTTCATTCTTCTTACTTCTGGCTGAAAATAATTCCATTGTGCATTTTTGCCACCTTTTCTTTATCCATCCTTCTGTAGCTGGATTCCTAGGTTGGTCCCTTAACTTAGCTATTATGAACCGATGTGCAAGCATCTCTATGGAATGCCCATTTGGAGTAGTGTAGCTGGGTTTCTTGAGGAATCACCAAGCTTACTTCCATAGTGGCTGGACTGCTTTACATCCTGGCTAGCAGTGCATGAGGGTTCCCCTATTTCCATCTCAGCATTTATTTTTAAGAAAAAAAATCTTAAATAGTCCTAAATTTGCAAGTAAACTATGATATAGTACACCAGTCTCACCTGTTAGCAATTAATGAACAATATTAAAGTGCTGTTTTAAAGATTTTATTTTAAATTATGTGCATGTGTGCGTGCATGTGTGCGTGCGTGCGTGCGTGCGTGCGTGCGTGCATGCATGTGTGTGGTATGCCCTGGTGTTCTTGGAGGCCACTGGAACTATAGTTACAAGCAATTGTGAGCAATTTGGCATGGTGTGAACCAAATTTCTGGTCCTGGGAACCAAACTCAGGTCCTTTGCAACAGCAGTCTGTGGTCTTAACCCAAAGCCACCTCTACAACCCTGAAATGCAATTTTAATTAAGGTCCTAACTATTCGAGCTTCCTCTGTGTCCCCAGTATCTTTTCTGGGCCTGGATCCTGTGCAACACACCTCATTACTTTTACTTACGATGTCTCCTTAGGCTCGTATTTGAAGTGCCACTTTCTAAAATTTTCTAGGGTTTTGATGATCTATATGGTGGGTTTAGAAACAGGGTAACCCAGCTGACCTTGAATTCTCAATCCTCCCAGCTCAGTCCCCAGTGTCCTGGGCTTGCAGGCATGTGGTTCCACATTTGGCATTCTTGAGAGTCTTCAGAGTCCTGAGACATTGTAAAATTTCCTGAAATTAGAAAGTAACTGGTTTTTTTTTCTTCCCATGATTGAGCGGAGGCCGTGGACTTGAAGGTCAAGACCACAGAGATTAAGTGGGTTCTGATCACACCACACGAAGGCTGCTATTATCGACAAGAATTGTGACTATTGATGTTAATCTCAGCCACTTGTCCAGGATCCCACTTACTAGATTTCTCTTCTGTCCTTTCCCCTTCACAATGTGTTCTTTAAATGAAGTCATATAGTTTCAGCCTGCAATGAAAGAGCAAGGATTTCTAACTTACTTTTTCAGTGACTGTCTACATAAGCAATTTGACACTATTCTAATGGGAGCTGTCACCCATTTATTTGACTGCTCAGTCGTGCACATGGTCTTGTGGGTGTTGATCATATGTTCTGGAGTATAATTTAATTCTGCTTTATGATGCTGCTCAAATTGTTGCAGAGTTGGTCACTGGGAATTTTCTGTCAACTTCTGTGTTCCTGTCTCATAGTCATCACGGTGTTTTGATGGAGTCTTTTTTATTTCTAGAACTACAAAATGTTCAAGACTTGTCAAACATATTTCATCAGCCTCTCCAAGAGCTAGCTATTTCTTTAATGAGCTTTGGCCCTTTTACTGGAGAACATTAAAAGCTGTAAGGGAAAAGGGCTGAGTAACATATAAAGGCAGACCTATGAGAATTACACCAGACTTTTCACCAGAGACTATGAAAGCCAGAAGATCCTGGGCAGATGTCATACAGACCCTAAGAGAACACAAATGCCAGCCCAGGCTACTATACCTAGCAAAATCCTCAATTATCATAGATGGAGAAATCAAAATATTCCATGACAAAACCAAATTTAGATAATATATATCTACTAATCCAGCCCTATAGAGGATTCTAGAAGGAAAACTCCAACACAAGGTAAGTATCTACACCAAAGGGGGGGAAAAAAAAACAAGAAATAAATCATCTCACAACAAACCCATAAGGAGAGATTCATACACACATAACTCTACCTCCAACAACAAATGTAACAGGAACTAACAATCGCATTTTTAATATTTCTCAACATCAATGGACTTGATTCCCCCAATAAGAAGATATAAGCTAACAGACTGGATAGAAGTTCAGAGAGACAGCAGAATGAATGGAAATAAATGAAAAATGCAGTCTCAGGGTGTTGGAGGTAGGGGGACTCTCTAGAAAGTACTAGAAATCTGGGAGGTAAGAAACTCTCAGGACTCAATGGGAGTGACCTTAGATGAAGTGCCCAACATCAGAAAGAGGGAACTTGAAGAATCCACCTCCAGTAGAAAGACAGGGCCTCAAGTGGAGAGACAAGGTTATCAACCCACAGTCAACATTTCTAACCCCGAATTGTTTCTGTCTAAAAGAACTACAGGGATAAAGGTGGAGAAGAGACTGAGGGAAAGACAGTCTAGTGACAGGTCCAACTTGGGATCCATCTCATGGTGAGGCACCAAGGCCTGACACTATTACTGATGCTATGGTGTGCTTACAGACAGGAGCCTAGCATGGCTGTCCTCTGAGAGGCTCAACCAACAGCTGACTAAGACAGACACAGATACTTACACCCAACCATTGGACTATATTTGGGAACCCCTGTGGTTGAATTAGGGAAAGGCTGGAAAAGCTGAGGAGGAGGATGACCCCATAGGAAGATCAGCAGTCTCAACTAATTGGGACCCCTGGGAGCTCCCAGACACTGAGCCACTAACCAGGCAGACACTGAGCTACCAACCAGGCAGCATACAGGAGCTGGTCTGAGGCCCTGACACATATGCAGCAGAGGATTGCCTGGTCTGGCCTCAGTGGGAAAAGATGTGCCTAATCCTCAAGAAACTTGAGGCCCCGGGGGAATGGGGAGGCCTGTGGTTGGGAAGCATCCTCTTGGAGAAGGGGAAGGAGGAATGGGATAATGAATTACTGGAGGGGGGACAATGAGGGGGACAGTGGCTGGATTGTAAACAAGCAAACAAACAAACAGTTCCTCATGCTGTGATAACTCCCAACCATAAAATTATGTCATTGCTACTTCATAGTTGTAATTTTGCTGCTGTTACAAATCTTGTAAATATTTTTGGAGATAGAGGTTTAGTGAAGGGGTCATGACCCACACCACAGACCCACAGATTGAGAAACCAATGTTTTATGGTATGCGTTGTAGGGAGCGGGTGTGGTGGCCAGCTAAAATGGTGCCTAAGCTTGTGAATGGCACCCGCCAAAGCTTATGAATGGCACCTGCCTTATTTTATGAATGGCGCCTGACTTCCTCACACACCCAGTCAGAGCCACGTCTGCAGAACTACTGCGCAGACTCGCTGCCACGCAGAATCAGGCCATTTGAAGTGTGCCAATGCTGTGTGTCCACGTGGCAGGCTCTGAGTGACCAAGCATGGGGATAAAAGGGAAAGTGGAACTGGGATCTGGGGCTTCCAGAGAGATATTGTAAAAAGGTTCCTGAGTAAACTGCGTTGGGAAGAATCTCGTGTCGTGTTGCTCCTTTCTGCGGGTCGGAATGGGTAGTGACAATGTGTGTCATTTTGTTGTTGTTGTTGGTTGGTTGGTTAGTTGGTTGTTTTGGATTTTTTTTAAAGCAAGTGCCTAGTGCAGTGCTTTTAGTCGAGGAATAGCAAAACAAAGTTTAACTATGTTGGTGAAGTACCCAGGGGTTTACCTAGCCAACTCTTCCTCTTACCCAGAGTCCCTAGAAACCAATGATTGATTTAGCCTGTCTGTAAGAGTTTTGTCTTTTCAGAATGTCCTGTAAATGTGATTATACAGTATGTAATCTTTAGAACTGGCTTTTTTTCACTTAGCAACTAGCACACAAGATTCATCTGTGCTTTGTGTGAGTTGCTAACCTTTCTATTGTATGGGGGAAGTGCCGTCTGTTTAACCGGTTTGGGGTAGTTATGAGGCACTGTTATAACATTCTGGTGCTGGTCTTTGTGTGGTTCTTGATTTAATTGGTAGTGTGAGGGGTGGTTCTGGTGATGAGAAGATGTTTAACTCTGTGAAGAACTGCCCAATTGTTTTCCAAAGTGATGATTACCATTTTTAATTTGTGACTTTAAGGAATATGAGTTTCTATTATCCCACAAAGTTCTCTGGACCCTTTATAGCATTTGTGTGTGTGTGAAAGCACCAGGAAGAAGATGGAATGGTCACTTCAATAGTGTTTTATATGCCATTGTTATTTGAACACTGTTTAAACTACTAAAACTTTGAGTTTTATCTGAAACCCAAATAAGAGACTTGAGTCTCAGGCACAAGCAATTAGGGACAGTCTGATGTGGCTGAGGCTAAAGGAGAAAAGGTGGTTCTCTAGGGTCCTCTCAGAAGTGGGGTGTGGCATGTAGAGACCTTCCTCTTGAATCTTCCATTTGAAGCGCTTATGTTCATTATTCTCAAATAAGAGAACAATGAGGGCCGGGCGGTGGTGGCACACGCCTTTAATCCCAGCACTTGGGAGGCAGAGGCAGGTGGATTTCTGAGTTCGAGGCCAGCCTGGTCTACAGAGTGAGTTCCAGGACAGCCAGAGCTACACAGAGAAACCCTGTCTCAAAAAACGAGAGAGAGAGAGAGAGAGAGAGAGAGAGAGAGAGAGAGAGAGAGAGAGAGAACAATGAGGTAATGCTGAAGAGAGATAGACAGAGAGAGAGACAGAGAGACAGAGACAGAGGGAGGGAGAAGGAGAGTTTTTCCGTGGTTTTCACTGGAAGGGTGAGGGAAGGTGTATTTTTAAATTTTGTTTTATTTGTTTGCTTGTTTGGTGTATGTGAATAAAGTCAAGTCTCTCCTTCCAACGAGAGAATAGGAACCACTTCAAACTGTTCATAATGGCTTATCAAAAGGACTCTAGAGGCTTATCTAGCCCTGGCCTGGGTTGATTAGGCCAGGAGATCTTGAGTCTACAAAAGGAAAGGTTGATAGAGAGGGTGGCCAGTGTGGGTTTAGATTAGCTGGTTTGCATATGAAAGGCATCCCCCAAGGCAAGAGGTTCCCTGCCTCTAGGAATTTGTTACACTCTGAAGAGCCTGGCCCCTTTCAAAGTCAGCAACGCTCCAGGGGTTAGAGCACCAGAATAAAGATACTCCAAGTACTCTTTCTTGATTGTCTACGTGCACTAGTGTTAACTGAAGCAGCTTCCCTTTGCTACAGAAACTTCCTCCAGATGCTCAGGACCTCCTCCTTCAGGATCTGCTAAGGTGTGGTTGCTTCTGGTGAGAGTGACTGTGCTGCACCTGTTCTATCTTTCATGCTTTGTAAATCAGGCCTATGCACCTGTTGTGTGACCCTTTGTGACCCTTCTGGAGATGGGAGATTCGCCTACTACTTTTACTGCCATCTAACAAGCTCAAGCCTTCCTGCTTGCCAGACAATCTAAATGTTTGCAGATGCCCTATCTGTTAATCATTGGGCGATCTTTGTTCTGTTTCCCTTTTCTCTCCTAGGCTGTAGGTGCTATTCTTTCTCTCCTAGGCTAACCCGGATGTTTATCCACACATCTGCTCTACAGAATCCATAAGGGGAGGTGTTCCCAGAGACACAGGGATGAGTGGGGCTGTTCCTGTATGGTGGGAAAAATAGATATGAATGTTTGTTAAAGAATAAGGCAGTCACATTCACATTACTCTCAAAACATGCTGTCATAACCTCCCCCCCCAACACACACATACACACACACACACACACACACACACACACACACACACACACGACTCATATACCACGGCTACCCTTACAAATAAAAAGCAAAGTCCAGAGAGCTGAGGTAGAGTGACCCCAGGCCACTGATGGGGAGCTGGGGACTGCTCCTGCTGCTGACTCCAGAGCATGTGTTTTTCTGGAAGCCACAGCCTTCCCACAGCCATAAAGTCAGGGTGCTTTCTCATCCTACTCTTTGTAAAAGTTCCATTTCAAATAAAAGCATTTCTTTGGGGAAAAAAAAAAGGAGAAGAAGAAGAACCTAAAACTTCTATACTAACTGAACAATCTAGGAGGGAAGCCACAATGTTGGTTGATTTTTTCATTTCCATAGTTAAATATTTGAGGCTAACTTTAAATTTTAGAATTTCACTTATTGGTATCATTGTGTGTGCACACATGTGTGCTATTGCACACTCGTGGAAGTCAGAAGGTGATTTTTTTCAGGAATTAGTTCTGTCCTTCCATTTTGGGTTTGGGGTGGTCATCAGGCTTGTGTAGCCGCTGGATTGATACACCAAGCTATCTTGCCAGCCCCTGAGATAATTAAGTTTAAGAGAGAAAGTTTATTGCCTAATAATGAAGACCCTGGACCAGGTGCTTTTGGACTACAGTTAATGGAACCAATAGCAATGGATGAGATGGAAAAATGATGTGACAGCATCCCTTCAAAGGCATTCGCTCAAAGACAGGGCCAGGCTCTGAAGGGCTACAGAATCTTCTAATATTGTAACCCTTCTGTACAAATCTTTCAACATATGGACCTTTGGGGGACATTTAACATTCAAACAGCAATCTGTAACTTTATTTGGGGCTTCAGGTTTCCCCCCACCTTAAAATGTGAGCCAAGAATAGATAAAACTTTAAAATTCCATGAAGCTTTGAGGATCCTTAGATAATCAGATGCACCTGTGTCTTTTGCGTTTGGGATAAGAAACACAGAAGGAAAGCCAGACAAGGCATTCATCTGGTGACCGTCATTGGTGTTTTTTTGAGAATATTCATCTTTAAGTTCTGTGAACTGGGAGTAAGCAGAAAACCAGCTTTTATTAACTTGAAAGTGTGTAGACTAGAAATGGCTACTATGGCAAGCAACCAGCTATTAAGCTAGCTGGGCTCACAAGAGCAAGTCTAGGTGTCCACTCCATTCAGGTACCCCACTGACTGACTACCTTGCTGGTTACCCATAAGCTTGACCCTTCCTGGTAAACGTCCCTAGAGTGCCAACAAACCCCAGATCCACCTTGTTCTTGAGCACAGGTCATTCTTTACAGCCCCTGAGCAGCCTGCCTGCTCTCACTGTTCGTCCTGTCATTATATGTATAGCTCCTTGCTTTGCATTTCTGTTTTATTATGCCACCATAACAAAACACCACTGGGTATATTGTAAAGGCTAGAAGACTTAAAGTATGAAAAACAATTTACTTCCTCATAGTTCTAGAAAGTTCAAGTCTAGGATTAGCAGGGTTGGTTTCTCCTTAGCCTCTACTTCCTGATTTGAAGATGGTCACTTTCTCTCTGGTGTCTACTTGTGCATCCAAAGCTTTAATAAGGATGACAGTTGGATTGATTTGAGTTGACTTAGATGATCTCACTTAGCCTGAGTTATCTCTCTTATTATCTTTAAATACAGGTCATTCTGGTATCTAGAGGCTTGGAACTCTAACCTGTGAGGAAAGGGACTCAATTGAGCCTATAACAATCTTGGCTATTATCCCATTAATTCTTTTCAGCCCTCCTCAAATACATTTTCCTTTCAGTGAGGCTGAATCTTAACTAGATGGAGTCTCTCCTTCCTTCCTTTTTACACCAATCTGCCTTAGAGTAGATTATAATCCCTTTACACCAATCAAACTTAACAAAGGTCCTAATCGAAGGTTGATTTTATTAAATAACTGAAAAGCCTTGTTTAATGAATGACATTCTTTATTCTCTCTGCATTAGTTCACACGGTCTTTTCTGTCCTTCTGTTCAAAGGTGAAAAACATAGGAACGTAAGTCAAATGGAGAATGCGGACACACACCCATAGGTGCCCATGAAAGAGAAAGCTATGGAAACTGTGAGTGCTGCTGCAGGCAAAGGAGAATCTAGGGAAGTCATGGCTCGGAGCAGTGGGAAGGAGAGCAGGGGGAGACATGTAGAGAGATGGAGAGGAGGAAGGAGATGGAGAAGGAGGACACAGGAGAATAGAGATGAACCTCATCTTCACCATAATGCCAGGGATCCCATATGGACTCCATAAAACTCACTAATGCAGTCCTTAGCTCTCATGGACACCCTCTGTGTCTGGCCATTTTGCCTAAGTTGTAAAGATCCTTACCACATGTGGTGTGCTCAGACCTGTGCAATGGAAAGTTCAGGAATCATCCCATATTAATCAAAGCACTATTACTTATTACTCTATAATTAAACTCTCCACTTGCAGATCATCTCAAAGTGGTTTCAGCTGTGTTTTTTGGAGTCTCTCTTGGTCTGCGTGGTTTGCTATACCAAAAGGATTATTCTAGATCCTGGGTGGTGTACAGACAGTATTTCTCTCAATTATGGAGGCTGGAAAGTGCAAAGTGAAGGCCAAGACCTGCACTGAGTGAGTCCATTCCTGGTTACCAGGCAGCTGTCTTCATGGCGTTCTCATATTTCAGAAGAGCTGAGAACTTTCTGGAGTCTCTTTTCTAAGTAAGAGCCCTAATGACAAGGGCTCCATCCTGGTGTCCTTAAGCACCTCTCAGAGGCCCCACCCACCTCCTTACACCATCACTTTGGGGATTAAGATTCTTAACAAGTGAGTTTGGGAACACAAGTATTGAGGTCATAACAGAGCCCGGAAGAGTCAGGAAGGAATTTCAGTGCGCTCTGGTGAGAGGGTGGGGCGCTAAGATGCAAGAGTTCCCTACAAGAGCTCAACAGGGACAGCTGCACCTAGGATGTGCATTCATCACTTCTCCCATTTACAATATCACATCAACTAGGAAAAATCTTGATACTACACTGATACATTCTATATTATCCATGTCACATGATTCTCATTTCAGTGAATACTGTCCCATTGTCAGATAAAATCAAAATACATGCCATTGGCAAGCACTCAGGAAGCAGAGGCAGGAGAATCTCTGTGAGTTTGAGGTCAACTTGGTCTACATAGTGAGACCTTGGAGAGAGGAGGGGGGCGGTAAACAAAACAAGGAATATGTGTTCCTATCAGATGTTTGTAAAATACCAGGCAGATTATCTTGCATTAGTTTAGTTGTGTGCTTGCTTTATCATCTCTTCAAGTTTAAATAGCTTATGAGTAGAAAGTCTATTCATCTTTGTAGCCCTTGGAGTACTTGTCACAATGCCTCAAATTCTGGTGTTCAACAAACAGAAGATAAATGTCAAGAACATTAGACCATGTTCACCAGTGCGAATCCTGGGAGTTACTGCTTAGGGGAATGAAGATATACAACGCTTATCTTTGCTTCCTAGACAGACTGGCAATTAGAAACAACATAAAGATAAGCTTTATAAAACAACAAGGAAGCCCTAGGCACTTCTTAGGGACAAAGTTTTTCTGTAGGTTCTCAGAGGACAACTCCCTTGGAAGAATTTAGCCTTCAGTGTTGTGTGAGTTTGGAAGCATTTCTGGGCTAAGATACAAAGCAAAGTTTTTTTTTTTTTTTTTTTTCCTGTGTGTCAGTCAACTCATATGGGTACCCAATCTGAATGTTTTTTGACTCTCAGATAAGTGCTCTAAAACACAGCCAGAGGCATCTAGATGTCCCTGGAAAGTCTATTTGGAAGCTTTGAGAATGTAGCTTTCATATGTAGCCAAGTGCCATGGAAGAGCTAGCTGAAGGAGAGGGCCAGTGTGCTAGCTCAACTGCTTGACACAAAGTGGGCACTTCATGAATGTGAGTGGACTATGTCACAGGGCTCCCTCCCATTGTTAGTCAACCTGTTAAGTCAGTGGCCCTAGTAGCTCAAAGTGCTGTCAAGGCCACACACCTACTCATCTGTTGCTACCTAGAAAGTAAACAGCCAAATGAAAAATCTAACATTCACTCTACCAAGTAGTAAAGATTATTTAAGAACCCAAAATATTAGCAAAGGGAGATTCTGGTCCCTGGGAGAAGCCACATCGGATCCCTGAGAAGAAAGTGTGAAATACTACCAGTTGTAGTTCACAAATTGTCTCTTAGTCACTGCTCTACAGTGATCAGTAAGTAATCAGATTGTCCCCACATCGCCACTTGAAGGTCACAGCCACAAATATTTAGATATTTTCTGTGATATAAAGGTCAGGACAGCCCTGTGTGTGTGTTCTGTAGTTCATTTTCTGGTTCTTTTGAGGGGGAATCCAAGTTAAATGACCTGCATAAGCCCTCAGAAGACGAGGGCTTTATCCCTTTGTGCACAGAGATTTCTGACTATGGGTAAGAAGAAAAATGCCTGGTGGCAGAGAGACCTTTGTGTCTGCACGTCCTGCCCATGGAGGAGAAGAAACAGGGAGGATTATCACGGCAGAGGTTCCTCCCCCCACCTCCTTTCACATCATTCCCCCCACAGAACTGAAGTCATCATTCTTCCTGCTCACTTTATAGTCATTATCACAACTCTAGATGACATTTTTGTCTGGCACCAAATAAATTCTGTTGAGAATACAATAGTCTAGATTTGTAAGCAGATGCACAAATGAAAGAAGACTCAGAAAGAATCAGTTGGAACTGAGATCTCTATAAAGCACATGCTCACTAGGTATATGACCTGGAGTGAATCGTAGATCTGTCCTGTCATTTGCTCATCAAAGCATTATTTCCAAGTACTGGGATTTATGCTCTTTCAAACACTGCTTAAGTTCCTGCTATGTGCCAAGCATTGATCAAGGGGTCGAGGTGTAGCCGTGAAACAGGAAATGTTTCTGTTCTCCTGTAGTTTATGTTCAGATGTCGGGCCACATATGATCAATATGTCAGGTGTTAAGTACTATGGAGAAGAATGAGAAGGTGAAGGGATGGAAAGGGTCCAGACTTTATCTTGGAAGTCCTCTGGGGAGCTAACATTTAAGCAGAAACCTGGAGACAAATAGAAGGCGAACATATAGACACCATAAAGAGAACATATCCAGAGACCGTGAAAGCAATGATTTAATCAGCAATCCTCTAACGCTGGGGAAAGGAGTCAACGTGGAATGACTCATTCCACACCAAAGCCTTTTAGGTTGCCTCAAAGTGAAGAGTGAAAACTGAAAGCTTGGTTTTTGTTTGTTTTTAAGTTGTCAGCTTGCCCATTGCAAGCCTAAATACCTTATTACCCAACACAGACAAAACAACCTGCAATGAAGATGGCATGAGATATACACACAAGGGTGATTAAGAGTAGCAAAGGCTACATACGTCTTAGACAACACTCTTCATCAGTCTTCGATTGCAACTAACAATCAGATGGATCACACCTGCATCTATAGCTGAAGGTCTTATTCACAAACTGAATTGGTGCTGGCCCGTGTTAGCAAAATCACACAAATGCCTTCAAAGTTCCAGGCTGACTTTCTGCCCTGCTTAAACCTGTACACCAGGCCTGCAGTTTGCAAGCTACCATAGTGTCGAGTATACTATTTCCTGCTCCGTGTGGTTAGGTGAGACTCAGGCTTATAACCAAAGGTGACTTGAACTTCTTTATTTACAAGGAAATTGCTAGTTAGAAAATTTCTAAGGTTTTGGCAACTAATGAAGCCAACTATTAGCAGGGGTTAGTATGTACAGTTCCTCTCGGGTGTAGTTACAGTCAGTGAGCCAAGGGAATACCTAAGCTGCAGCTAGAGGTGCACTTAAAATGTTGTAATCAAGGTGGGACTGTAGCTCAGTGATAGAATATGTGCCTAGTATGTGCCCTGGGTTCCATCCCCAGCACCATCAAATAAAAGGTCTCAACCTTGCAGTTTCTTACTCAACACACACCCCCACCCTTAGATCTAACTTGGGGGGATAATGGGGAACACACATGCTTCAGTTCAACCCGAATGTGGCATTTTAGGAGGAAAACCCCAGCTGAGCACACACGAGTACATTTCAGCTTTGCCAGAAGAAAAATAGTTATGCATTATACATGGACTACAAAGACGTTTTTTGTAAGCTTTCCTTTCAAATGTTTGAGTTTTAGAACTTAAAACGTTCCATGTGTTTTGTGTTTCTCCTTCAGTTAGACTAAAGAGAAGGGACTGAAATTTTGGTCTCAGCAGTCCCGTGCGGTATATCCCAAGAATGTTTAATATAATATTATCCTGTGCTATAGAATTTGTAAACAAGGCTCTTAGACTCACGGCTGATTGCTATTAAGGGCTTTCTATTCAACAGGTATTATATGTGCCAGGCCCTGTTCTAGGTACAGAAGCTACAAAGTACTTTATGTCCATCCATGCATCACAGAAAACAGGCCATAACCAACACTATAAATACATATGATGTCATGTCAGGTCATGAAGAAACTATTCTTCCTGCTTTATTCAGGGAAAGGGAATTTGGGTGAGGCTGCTATTTTAGGGGAGGGAAAGTCTCACACTTGAAGTCTTACTTGAAAAAAGATCTTAATGAAGGGAGAAAGGAGGCTTTGAAGCTATGGGAGAAGTGTCCTGGACAGAGAGAGGGCATGGCTCAACAGGCATGAACTGCAGGGCAGCTTGGAGTTGGGTACAGTCAGATGGAGATGAGTTTAAGTATTGGCAAGGCAGCCATAAATGTAAGCTACATGATGCTTACTTCTCCCGTATCCTGCCTCTCCTCTCCCTACTCCAACCCAGTGGGACCAACACTAGTTTAGTCTGGCTTCATTTGGGAGAAGTCAAAGAGATGATAGGGACTCATCCATAGGTCCCACGTGCTATAGATATTAGTCACAGACTTCCAAGATTCCCATTGATTTTTTTTTTCAAGGCTAACCTTCTCTGAAACACAGAGTTTCACAAGTGTCAGTTGTCACTAGGCAAAGTTTTCCTTTCTGCTTAGCGGGAGAACCTTCTAAAGTTAACACTAAACCATCGAAACCTAAACTCTGCCATGACTAAATCAGGAAATGAACTCATTTGGAAGGAGAATTTGCAACACGAGGGCTTTTTTCCCCACTGAAGGTGTTCAGGACAAATAAAACAACACAGGGCCTCAGAGAAGCCAGGATGGATCAAGTCAGCACCACCAGACCCTTGAAGAAGTAGGTGAAGCAGGCATTGTTTAGGGCTCAAAGGTAAAGACTTTAAAAACACATAAAGAGAGAAACCACCTCTAGATGAAACAGAAACAGCACATAAGAGTGAAAATGGAGTTTTGGAATAAAAGTTTTAACTTCTAGCCATCTGCCACCCTATATTTGCACAAACTAACAAAAAGAAGTTATTTACTTAGACAAGTGGAAATGGACTGCTTTTAATGGCAGCTAACAATAGAACAAATGAAGAAAAATCACACACAAGACATATGTGTAAGGAATGTCTTTATGCGTGCAAAAGGAATTTTCATACAGCATACAAATGTATATACATGCATATTTGGACTTTTTAAAATACCATATGTAATGAAAGCTGTGCATAAATATTTATAAAAATACCTTTATCTAACTAGGCCAGTAACATTTAATATTTTTCAATAAATTCATATATAAAATATATACACTAGTGCCAAATGGAACATATATTTTGAAATATGAACCCCAAGTAAAACTCTGAGGAATCTGGAGTGGAACCCAGGTATCTGCCAAAGGCAACTTCGAAGCAGTTGGTCAGCTGGAGAAAGGAAACAGTGCCGGGTCCCTTATCTTCACCGACTGTTTTGCTTGTCAAAATTCTGGTATCAGTTCTGCGGTTTTGTATTTGACTTCCGACCTCATGGCCATTTAACCTGCCAACTATTATTTTCTTTGAGGCTTTTAACACTCCATCCAAGTATTTTGCTTTCCCGAACAGTTGTGTCCACTTCCTTTTAAAATTCACCTTAAAGTGGACCGTGGTTTAGGACGCAGGCTTAAAGTGCACCCCATTCTAAGGTTTCAGAGCGATTCGGATTCGGGGACGCCCACCCTTGTGATGACCTGAAGCCGATAGAGCTCGGAGAAGCCAAGGTCTCCAGGAGGGGCTCCGCTTTGTGCCAGGATTTCCAGGCAACCTGAGAGTCCCAGAGTTGGGGCCAGGCCGGGAGCGTGCGACTCCTCAGGGTTCCAGCTCCTTTTCCTGGTCAACTAAGCCGGCGGGGACCTCAACGCCGGAAAACGCCACCTTTTCCTGTCTCCAACCAGGCGGACTAAGGGAGAAGGAAGAGAGGGCGACTCATTAAGACAATTAACATTCATTCACTGGGTTGCTACAGAGGTCCAGGGACAGAGGGGTGGGTCGTCCTGAGGCCCTGGCCGGGTGACCGACAGGCGCAGGTGTCGCCACGGGCAGAATTTTACGGTCCCGAGCAGCAGCAGCTGCGCCACTTGCGCCACCTCGCAGAGCGTCCGGGAGGGCCGCCACCCGCTTCCGCAGCTTTAGGTCAATCTCTGAGGGACCTGGAGGGGAGGAGACGCCTCCCTCCCGACAGGAAAAACCTGCTGCGTCTGCGTTTCTCTGCGTCCCGCAAGCTCTCAGCCTCCAGCCCAGCGTTTCCCGCGCGTCAGATCCGCGCTCCGGGTTTTGGCAACAGCTTGCAGGGGGGAGCGGGCTGCACGTTGACAGCACGCGACCCTCCTCTTTCCTCCCGAGAGCTACAGCTGCCAGGGGGTCCCTAGGGAGCTGCGGCGACCTGGTCAGGTGGCCCTTCTTCCCCGCAGGTCCCCTTCCTCCGCTGCGAAGCCCCGCATTGCTAGGTGGGGTAGGTAGGACAGGGAGAGGCGGGAACACGAGGGTAAGCACGAGGGTCCCGGGTGCGGGCGGAGTCCCATTGTTCTCCTGCTCCGTGCGGATAGCAACACTCCGGGATCCCCCTCTTTAAAGGGAGAACCCCGCCACTTTTCTTTGTGCCCGAGGAAGCCCCAGCCGGCTTTGCCTCTGAGAGAAGCCACACCGGTGGGACTGGGAGGTGACAGTGGGTGCCCTTTGTCTTCCAAGAGCCCGCAGCCTCGCCAGCAGTCCTGCGAGTCTGGGGGTGTGGGGAGGTGGGGAGGTGGGGGACAGGTACAGCGGAGGGAGGATCCGGGTCCGCCCGCACCCTTCTCCCCTCCCTGCCCTGGCCTCGCAGCCCCGCCCCGCCCCGGGCCCCGCCCCATCCCGGGCCCCGCCCCGCTCCCCGGCGACCCCGCCCTCGGCAGGTTGAGGCGGCGCGTCGGGCAGCCGCGCGCACAGCGTTGCGGGCGCTTCTAACTGCCGCTGCCAGCACAGCAACGGGGCGCTCGCCGGCAACCCAGTTCCGCAGCCGCGGCCTCCCGGGAGACGCCGCGCACAGTCCCCGGAGCAGATTCTGCGGTGAACCGTCGCCGTCCCTCCGATTCTGCGCGCACCGGCGAGGAGTGTGTGCGCCCTCGGGAGGCGACCCGGGCCGACGCCCGGCCCCGGGGCAGAAGCAAGGAGCCTTGGAGACTGCTGCTGAGTGTGTAGCCCAGGCTGCCTCTCCACCTGTAAGTCTGTCCGACCCTCAACCTAAGCCCCTTCCAGCTAGTGCAGATGGTGGCCTTGTAAGACTTAGAGGGTGCGAGGATAATCTAGAGCACCGCCTTCTGGAGCTGATGTCCAGAGGATCAAAGGGGACATCATGCTTGATGTCCGGGAGGGGGGATCAGGACGCGGAGCTCTGCCATCGGTGCCTACTTCTTTAGGGTGGGGCTGCAGGCAGCAAGGCCCCCTCCGGGCCATTGACAGCCATTCTGGGCGCGTGTTGCGTTTTTCTATCAGAACAAACCATACTGGGCTACCGCGCCCCTCTAGTTGTGTGTTTGCACCGGCGCGGCCGGCGCGTGTGAGTGCACCGCGCAGCCTGGCAGTCTCTGCACTGACAGAGGCAGCGCATTGTAGCTGAGGCTCCAACCTGCAGATCTGGCAGATGGAAAAAAATTTTTTTTCTTCTTGACTGCGGTTTCTGAACAACTGAAGCGTTTACAAGATCTTTACAACCACCACCACCTCCTCCTCCTCCTCCTCCTCCTCCTCCTCCTCCTCCTCCTCCTCCTCCTCTTCCTCCTCTTCCTCCTCCTTCTCCTCCTTCTCCTCCTTCTCCTCCTTCTCCTGCTCTTCTTCCTCCTCTTCTTTTTCCTTCTCAGTATCTTGACACAGCCATTCGAGGACGAATGGATCTGGCCAGTCATTTTTTTCTTTATGAATTATTATACTCCACCCCCCTCTCGCCTTTGGGAGGGAAGGCATGTGTTTCATCTTATAAATAGAAAGTAGCATATTTTTTTGGCAGGACCTGCTTTATACTGCACCGTCTAGGAGAGGTCAGTTTAAAAATAAATACGCACTTGAATGTTACATTACCGAGCCGGCTGTGGCTGGGACAAGCTGCGAGGACAGCAGCATCAAAGCTTGGTGCACATCTGTGTTGAAAGGAGTAAAAGCCCCAGAGTGCAGCCCAGGCTGACAGTCAAGTAATTACATTTTGTTTTAAAAAAAAAAAAAAAAAAGCGAGGGAATTAAAACGAGGGTGGGAAGAGGAATATCAGGCGGGGACTGGAACATGAATCTTTGCAGCCTTGGTGCATTTTTGGAGAGCGGGCTGCTGATGTGTGTAGTGTGTAGGGGGCTCTGGGGAGGGAACTGATGTATGTGTTAGGGAGACAAAGATTCCTTCTGCTTCTTCCTCACCCTGGCAGCTTGTAGCCCTCACAATATACTCGAGTTCTGGGAGGGGGTGGAGGAGGGGTGCTGCCTTGAAAATATTAGGAGGGTAGCAGATGTCCCTGCTTTAATAGCAGACCCGGACTTGGGAACTTCCCCTTAACATCACAGGGAGGAATAAGCCTCCCCAGGAAGCAGCCAGGATGCCCCAGGGGTATCCCAAAGTCCATTAAAAGACTCCCATAATGGTCTGACTTATAAAAGATCTTTCAACTAACAACTGAGCTAGGGAGTACAACTTCTGGGCAGCTGTAGACGTCTCCACTGTGATTTGATGGGCAGTTTAGATGCAAGTATACACAAACACCTTTTTCAGAATGAAGGACTCAGACATAAGGTGGTTGTGAAACGTCTGGCAATGTAACGTGTGAGATAAAGGATAAGATGGATATTCAAGGAATGGTTGGCAGTCCATCTGGAAGTGCCTAGGTTTCCAATAGGCCTGGCCCATGGGGAAGACCCGGCTACTAGCCCCTGGGCTACCAGCCCCTGAGCTCACAGATGATGTTTGGAGGAGAACTTTGGAAGCCTTCTGGGTCTGTGGCAGTTTCTGTTTCCAGCCATCTCATCTGCTAGAGATTTGCATTCTGAATTCCATGATTGGAACATGGTGCTGAGGCTGTGGCAGCCCCTGAAGACATGAAGTAAGATGAGGTCTCTCCCACCCCCCCTAATCTGAGCCCTGAAATTCTGCCTCATATCTTAAGGGGACCTAGAGAGGCAGCTAGAGTAAAGCACTTACTGTACATTTTCTTTTTTGCTTTTTATTGTGAATTTAAATGTGGTCCAAGATGCATAGAAAGCTATAACCATGATTGCAGAGCGGCTCCCAAAGCTGGTTGGCCCTGTCTGCTCTCCAGTTTCCCCTTTAATGTGGTGTTTTGTTTTATGTCTGACATGTTCACAAAAGCTGCCTTTTCCATTTATAAATTTTCTGCTATTCAACATTATTGGGGATAAAGCCTCTTTAACCTATATCACACTAAGGTTCTTAACCAAGCCATCAAAGTTTCACAGGTCCTTTGCTCACTAGATATAGCATTTAGCCAATGGGTGGCAATACAATTCCTGACCTAAAAGCCCCTAGAAAAACTGTGCCAATTTATTATTATTATTATTATTATTATTATTATTATTATTACTACTACTACGACGACGACAACGACGACTACTACCCTTGTTTCAGTTTGATTTCATAGAGGCTCAGCCTAGTTTATTTCTAACTAGAATCCCACTGACCTATTTTTCTTTTCATTGAGTAAGAACCTAAAAATTGTATTTTAAAATACACTGTTTCCCAGAGAACAAGTTAAGCCATTTGAGACTAGTAGATTCAACCAGGCCAATAAAAAAAATAAAATCTCTTAAGATTTCAGAGAATTCTAATGGACATCAAAAGTAATTCTACCACAAAGCCTGTCCTCAGTGCTAAGCTGAGTACTCTCCTCAGTGCCTACGTTAACCTCTTCACTGCTAAACAATCACTCTATGAAAGAAGGTATGTCAGTGCCTACACTTTACAGGTGTAATAACCGAAGACAGACTAGTGATGTAGTTTGCCCAAGGTTAGACAGAACATACCTAAATGTGGGTGTGCCTGAGTGCCCAATTCTACGTGGAAGTCTGCCTTTTTGGGTTAAAGAATTGAGAAAGCCTGACATTATTACCATGGGGTAAGACCACCTAGACACATTGCCTGGCTCTGACATATATCACTTGTGCAATAGTGGACAAATGATTTGACTTGTGTGATTGTCTCATTTAATATCCACAGCTAATCTTTTAGATAGATGGTATGGTACTTCTCTTCCAGACAAGAGCTTAGACTCTTGAGTTCTGTAACTTGGTCAAGGTTACACAGCTAAGTAAGTGGCAGGGCACAGTTTGAACTCAGGTGTATCTGACCTAGTTGTGAATGCCACACCTCCATTGTCTGGGTGATGGTTATGAGAGCTATTAAATATGATTACTGTATGGCTTTGGCCTCTGGAGAGGAACTCTTCCTGCATTCCTCTAGCTCACCATATCACCTCCCAGAGGAAGGCGACAGCAATTGTCAGCCTGAGGGAAGACAGCTTGAATTACTTAATTATTAAGGGTGGTTGGTTCAGTCTTGTATATGGCGACCTTGTGCTTCTATAGTAAAACTATCGTGAAACTTCTGGAGTTGGTCTGAACAGTTTATAGCATAAACAAAGAGATTCACTAGGGGCAAATGTGGAACTCAGAAAAGAGAAAGCCATGCCCCAGCTGGGGACAAGGCACTCCAGTATCCAGGAATGAACACAGCCTCTATGTGGGCGTGTCCTTGGATCAGTCAGAGGTAATAGGACTGAATAACCATGTTTGGTATGTCATTACATCCATGGGGCCTGCCTTGCAGCCCCTGGCACCCAGTGGATATTCAGTGCCTGTTGGGTGGTGATACTGCCCTGATAATTCCAGGGAAGTTAGGAACTACAGGAGGTTAGGCAGAAAGGCCCTGAACTCTGTCCTTGGCAGAAGGGGGCCCGTGAGAGTGGTGCACATGCCCTGGGCAGCGCTAGATAAATGTCTGGTGTGAAAGATAGCATGAAGAAGCCTTATAGGCTAGAGCGCCCTTGCCCAGGATGATCTGCCTGGCCTCTGCTTCTCGTCAGCTGTGAAGTCCCAGTTTCATCCCAGGACAGGCTCTGGAAATAACTGAGGTTTGCTTCACAACTAAGGGGACAGCTGTTGGAATTGGGGCTGCCCAACCTGATTTGGAATTTTCTCTTTTCCTGCCTGTTTCCTTTAAAGATGACAAAACAAAACAACATCCTGCAAACTAAATTAAGTAACCAGCCGCATCTACAGCAATTAGCAATCAGCCACGGAATTTCTTCCCCCTTTGGCCTTGATGCACTTCAGTGACAACTTTTACAGAGTGGGGTGCCAGACTAAGTGTGCCATTGTGGAAAAGCAGCTTTTGAATACAACCTTAGAGCTTTCAAGTAGGAAACAGACATTAAAACGGTGGCTGTCTTGTGGTTTTGTTTCTGACCTTGAACTCCCCATCCATCTGTCTCAGCATCCCGAGTGCTGGAATTATATACAAATGCCACCATACCCACAGTGCACCTCCACCACCCCCTTCCTAAGTAGCCAGACTATGGAAGCCGATGAGTCTCAGTCGGTCTCTGGTCATTAGTGCCTGCCTAAATGGCCCTCACAAGAGACCTCAAGAGGAGGACATTTTTAAAACCAAAGGTTTTAGTGGTTTGGAAGCTGTTTGTGTGTTTCAGAAAGTTAGGACTGGCCTAGCCTTTGGCTCTTAAGCAATATTAAGTGGTCACATCCTGTAGTGACCCAGTGGGATTGATACCTAAAGCATTCCTGAAGACTCAGAAAGACCAGGAAAGGCAACCGCAGGAAGTCAGTTTGATGATGTCCCAGCCCCCTTCCTGCACAGCTTTGCAGAGTACCCACTATACCCCCAGGCAGTGACTCCCAGTGGAGAGAGCCTCTACTGCCTCCTCTCAGATTGTTTTGCCCTCACAATGGCTGCAGGACTACTGTGGTAGAAAACTCACTCTGGAAGCACCAAGCCACAGTTGCACAGATGACTTGTGTGTTGTGTGCCTTGCAGCCTGCTGAGCTGAAGGCGGTAGATGCTGGAGAACTTAGTGGTTCTGCTTGGGACCAGGCAGAGGTAGCAAGGACTGATCTGAAAACACAGGTTGGCAGCTTGACATGGATCCGTATGGTTGTGATTCAGGCCTCTGGAAGCCTGTTTCTCATCTCTAACAGGATTTGGTGTTTGATGAGTTCAGATCATCCCTAGCTCTAGATTTCAATAAACCAGTATCCATGTGACCTATCCTGCTAACAATAAAGAGGGGCCTTGGGCTGGAGAACAGTCCTGTAGTTCTGTAAGGAGCCAGAGCAGGCTGGAAGGCAGGAACTTCAAAGACAGGCTTCTGTTTGGACAGCTTACACATTTGGGAATCTGTCTTGTTCTGGTGACATCCTGAAGGTCATATTTATAGATACATGGCTCCCTTCGGGCAGGTCCTAGCACTAAACTGCATGTGGTGTTGTCACTTTTAGATGTCTTCAGAATAAAATGTCTTCTAGTCATGCTGAGTTGGGGTGTAATGGTAAGATTAGCTCATGTTCAAGCTGGAGGCTTTTATCCTGGATTCTTCATGAAGGACTCTTTAATCCAGTGGCTCACGTGGGGAGAGGTGATTGCTGCCACCAGCCTGGTGGGGAACCTGGTGGGTGTTGTGTATGGAGTAAAACAGGGATTGCTTCATGCTCAGTTTTGTCTTGGGCAGGAAGTTTGACTTTTGGAGCCGCATCGTTTGGAAGACTTTATACTTTAATCAATTAGGTGTCCAGATCCTAAAGCCTAAAAGAAATAAAGAAATAAAGTTGGAAGAAACTTCTGTGATGGCTATTTTTGGTGGTCATCCTTACTGTATCTGGAATTAGCTAAAACTCAAGCAGCTGAGTACACCTGTAACAGATTTATGTCGCTAAGTAATTTGAAATGGAAATTCCCATTTCTAATGCAGATCTTGAGAGGTGAGGAGATACACCTTTAATCTGGGGTGCCCCTTCTGATGACAATCTGTGAAAAGGACTTGGAAGGAGGAAGCTTGCCCTCTTTGTCCTTTTGCCATCACTGGCATGGGAGCCTACTTCTTCAGGAGTCTGGCTTATCCTGAAGACCAGCTGAGACATCAGCCCTGTGCACTGAACAACTCCTACTGGATTGATTCTTGCACCTTCCATTGGTAGACAGCCGTTGTTGGACTGGCTACATAACAGCTTGTAGATCATTCCAATGAATCCCTATATAGTCCTTCTATATGTTCTGATCCTCTAGAGAACCCAGACTAAAGCAGCTTCCGATGATGAGTTTCCAAAGCCCACCTGTGCAGCTCTGCTCTTTCAGAGTCACTATTTCTAATATCTACCTTTCTCTTGGCTTGGGGCTCATTGCCTTCCAGTCACTTGCCAGGCACTTCATGCCCCAAGAAGATGCCCACAATTCTATTTAGAGTTTGCAGAGGAGGAAACTCAAGTCTCAAGAGGAAGTCACTGGCACCGATTAGCACTGTGACACCAAGAAGGGGGACAGAAATGCTATGAGCTGGTAGAAAGTATTGAGAAGAGCACTGGCTTGGAGAGCACCGTATAACATGGGGTCTCCAGATCGGTTCCAACACAGCAGGGTATGGAGAAAGGTCTGGTTGGGGTCTGTGCAAGGGAGCTTCCAGCTTTCTCCACTGGCACTTCAGCTCACAAGCTTTGTGAGTAAGCTAAGATGCCCAGGTCTGTTTTTCATAAGAGCTGCCAGCCACATCCTGCCTCCTTCTGCACTTATGTGATTACATAATGAGCTTTAACCCAAATGCAGGACTTCCTACTTATTCGCTTGATTCTTATTGACTTCATCCTGCCCCTACTGAAGTCCTACAAGGTAATTCTACACCCTGGTCTATCAGGGGCACATGGAGGGGTCCCTGTGGGTCCCCTGCTGTCTAGAGAGAAATACTGCTGCTCTGTCCGTCAAGTCATTGTTCTAACATCAGGGCCCTCCTCAGGCTTTGCCAAAGTCAGTGTCATACGTAATCTTCCCACCTAGCAGCTCTCTCCAAAGAAGCAAAGGAATCAAGGTGCTGAGTGGACTATAGGGCCTGCTTGGCCATATTTCTTCAATGCAAAGATCTCAATTGCACTACAAATAGATGCCACAATTGACAAGGAATCTTATCCTCTTTTGAAAATAATTTGACTATAATTTTTTCAAAGGCTCTGCACAGTGACCAAATGGAGACAAGTATTTGCTGGGCCTTAGGACATTCCATCCTCTGTAAGCCTCGAGAAAGCTGTTCTCAAATGAAGTGGAGTCCTCTCTGTGGCTGTCACAGGCCCCACCCAGGCTTCCTTTTGCTATAGGATGCCCACTGTGGTTTCCTGATATTTCCTCATATGCTTTTAGGTCACATGAGCCAAGTTCTCTTGAACTCACTTCCACTTGAGAGGAGAGGTCAGCAGAGTGGGCTCATCGCTTCTCCCAAATCGTACTGTTTAAGTTGAACTTGAGTGTAATCAGAAGAGTTGAATGGCAGGTGGCTTTAACTTAAGACACTTGTCTGTACTTTGTAGGCATGGGTAGAGCCATTTCCCCTTTAAATAACATTCACAAATATATACTCTCTTTAGTTCCTTCTATGAGTAAAATAATTCATTCTCATAGATGACAGCCTAATTGGGTTTGGGGTAATATTCAAGGAAGCAGTAACTAAAATACACTGTGATGGTTGGTAGATGTCAGATTCACACAGGATGCTAAGGAGCTCCAGAGGCCTTGGCAACAGGAAGAAAAGCTAAAGCTGCCGGGCTGGGCAGTTCCTTGGTTTGCCTGTGTGGTCATGTGCCGTCCTATCTCCAGGCTGAAAGGGTGGGCCTGCCTCTAAAGGATTTTAGGATTATGGGTAGGATTCTAGGCAAGACGATAAAGAGGAAGAGAGGCAAATGCACAACAGGGCATTTGATCATGGAATGAGGAGACTCATGATAGGACTTTGGACTTGACGAATGAAGCTAGGGAGAGGTTGAGATGACAGCTGGGTTTTGCCATTTACAAAGAAAGAGAAGAAAGAACAGAAGGCCCTCACCATGGGTAGTCAGAGGGAGGGAAGATAGAGTTTCCCAGGAAAGTAAAGGGAGGAACCCCAGAATGCAGGAGAGAAATACAGTGCTTCAAACTCTGAGAAGAGTCACTATTTTGCTTAGTGATTTCAATTTCCAGTCTGAGGCAGACTTATACTTACACTTACTGTGCATAGTGAAATATATAGCTCAGACCCCACACAGCAAGATCAACAGTGTACAAGCCCCAGACTTACCATAAACCACTTTAGTGAGAAAAGAAACACCGACTGTATGCTCGGTTGCTATGGTAATGTCAAAAGTTTCTAAGAACTTACTTTCTGTTTCTTTACCTGTGGACTGGTCTGGTCCATGGACCGCTTTGAGTGGTTCTAGTCTAGACTTAAGTAGGCCAGTGTGAGCTGAAGTTCTACTCCAGAAGTTATCATTAGAAGTGGTAGCTGGAGCCATGTGCAGGGTGTGATAGAAGCATGGGGGCAGACAAGAGCTTTGTAGAGTTGCACGCATCTAAAGCAAGGGTTCAGACATTTCAGTGAGGGGTCTGGTCCTTTGAGGGACACATGTAGTCTCTGCCCAGGTGATTCTGGCTGTGGTGATTCTGCTGCAGTCTCTCAACTTCAGTCTATTGAGGCTCGAGGCCTGATCGCTTTCTTTGAGGGACTGTTTTAGGAATGGGTGTCTGTTCAACAACGGGTTTGCTCTGTGTCCAATGAGGTGCCACTAGCTACTCCTCTCCACCTAAGGTCACAGGATCGAAAATGTCTGTAGACATTTGTTTTGTTACTTGTTGAGGGTGCCTGCCAGGCTCCCCTCTGAGGAGAATTGCTGTGCTGTGGAGAGTACAGAAACAAGTCCCCATTCACTGTGTGTTCCAATAAAACTTTATTTACCAAAGCAGGTAAGGAGCTAGATCTGGCTCACCTATTACAGGCCCTTGATATAATAGATGGGCAGAAAGAGAATAAGAGCTTTTGCAGTGAAATCTGAGGGACTTGTGTTAGCGGCCAGCATGTAAAAAGGCCCAACAGGAGCTCTCATTTAGAGTATCATGACTTACCTTACTCTTTTTGAGATGGGCATAAAAATCACAAAGGCAGAAAACAGGAAAATAACAAATGGCACAAGTTCTACACAGACCTAAGAAGAAAGCCCAGAAGCCAGGCAGCATTGAGGCAGGATTACGTGAGGTGAGTCAGAAAACTTCCTCCCGGAAGGAAATGGCTCTTGAGCAGGTCTCAGAGGATGTTATGAATTGTGTTTGATGGTAAGAAGGTAAGGAAGACATTCCACCTTGGGACACAGAGTTCTTGGTTCCAGAAAGTTAGGAGGGAAGTGTGAATAGCCATGGACAGAGGGAGCCATTGTCCCCAGGGCAGTCGAGCCCTGAGATCCCTCACGGTCACATGCATGTGCTTCCTCTGGGAAGAGAAATAACAACACGGGATATTTTCTAGGAACAGAATTTTGTTTGTGTTTGTTTGTTTTCCTTGAGGCCCAGAGGTATTCTTGTTGCTTTAAATTTTTAATCTTTTGACTTTACCAACCACAAAGTCAAATTCCTTTTGATATTGTGTTGCATAATAGCAGAATTAGCAAGAAGCTGTGGTGTGTCAGAAAGGTGACTGTGTGGGACCCTTTTCGTCCACTGTGGGTGTCTGGCAAAGTCAGGTTGGTGTCTGCTGCCCATTGCTATTACAGTTACAGTCTCTGCACATCCTTTTCTCTGGTGCTGTTGGACTTTAGGAGCAATCATTTTGATTGGTACGTATCATGTTATTCAGTTGATGGAACAGATGTGTCAGAAATTCTGGCTCCTACTGATTGACCTGAAACATGGGCTTAATGTGTCCTAGGTGGTGTGTCCTAAGTATTTCATGAGTGCTTACCTGGCCCACAGCAAGCACATATCTATCAGCCATTACATGTATAAATTCTTTAAAGAGCAAGGCATTTCAGATTTGCCTCATCTACAGAGTCAGTTTGCACTGTGAGTTGGTTTCTTGGAGCCAATCAACCTGTCTCCTGTGACAGAAAATCGAACTGGCTATTTCAAAATTTGAAGTTTACTGTGTGCTTTGTGATTGATATAGGAGGCAAGCCCACTTTGGGCTCATAGAAGAATTCCAACCTAGTTAGAGCTTTGAAAAGCTGAAGCATCTAAAGCAAGGATTCAAATCTTTCCAGTAAAGAGCTTGGTGCTTTGAGGAACACATACAGTCTGCATTCATTCAGATATGTGTATATAATATAGACAAGCATGTAGTTAACAGAGGGAGTCTCCTGTACAAATGGTCAGCAGTGAAATGGCCACATAGCCAGAGCAGATGTGATGCAGAGAAACCTGTGGTTTTAGCCCATTCAGAGAGCATGGGTGATTATAATCAGCCCTAACAAGATACCAGGATAACTCGGAAATCCCCAATCTGTCCCTTTTGAGACCACAATGGAGAAACAGAGTATTCGGAATGTCCAATTTGAGAATGGATCATAACAGCAAAGGAGTAGCGACATCCTCTCTTCAGGCCTCTGAAGAGTCCATAGTCTGAATTTCTAGGTTACCACTGTCAGATCTGGAGTTCCACACAAGCAACTGCCGATGTAAATGTTAGCAGGCTTTGTTCCGCTTTACTGTTTGAGCATCTAGGCAGTCTGGGAGATCCTGGCTTTTGGCAAGAATTGGAAAGACTGAACAGTGCTGTAAACAAGAGGGTCAAAATATTTCTGTATTGATACTGTCTTTGTATGGTCGCAGACGAAGTTGGATCCATTAGTTACGGAGCATGTGAGAAGTTCACAGTGATGTCCTTGTTGGACTCCTACCCATCAGTCCTTGAGGGCCTGCTGGGTGCTTCTGGCAAGCACGGAGGCTAAGTCTCAGTAAAACCAGTCATGCAAAATGAACCAGGCATGAGAGAACTTGCCCTCGGCCTACCTTGTTAATAACTGTTAGGAATCAATGTCCATATAGTCTGCCCTTGTAACTCACGTTCATAAGGGGAAAAAATGCCCTAATGGGCTCTCTTCATAAGTGTTGGAACCTTGGGAGGTAGGCGTCCTGTCATTTAGTTTGCTTTTAAAAATCTTTTAAATAGTGCAATTAAGTTCTGTAAATGTAAGGAGTGTACATAAATTAGTAGTGAGTCTCCCACATGGCATTTGTGGCTCCCTGTATATTGGGGTTGTATAAAGGAAAGTAAATACAGGCTGTTGTGTTTAATCATAAGTGAGAAGTCCATTTATAAATAATTAAGGTAGGTGTATCAGACTTTCTGAGTAGGTCCATAAAATAGAGCCTGCTCAGGCTGGTGAGGATTTGCAGGCCCGAGCTCCGCAGCTGGGAACTTTGGACTCATAGAAGTTCACAGTTTTGCAAGAGGCAAAACTGCCCTCAGTTTAAGAACCATGGGCAGAAGATAAGACTCTAAAGATAGAAAAGGCATCTTATCTTCGGATGGGTGGAGTAGAACAGCCTAGAAATATGGAAAACATGCCCTGGGAGATGCTGTGGCAGGGTAGTTTACTGGCCTTGTTCTACCCCCTTTAAGTTCATTGTTAAATGTTTAATATCAAAATTCTTCTGTGAATTATTTTTTTTTCCCATAGAGGAGCACCCTTGCCCCTGCCAGAGTTGCAAAAGGACTGGCGTACGGAGTGCTTGGTGATGATGTTTAAGTTTCCTGATAGCAAAGGTTGTCTAGTCATTAGCAAGTGAAAGCATAGCTGTGTTTGAACAGAAAGCCTTTTCAGGGACAAGTCTGTGGACCTGTTTATAGGGGAGTGTGAAATGGAGCCAGGGAAATAGATGAGTGTATCCCCTGTAAAAGGCTTCCATGCACCCAGGGGGAGGCTCCAGATTCTGGCTTCTGCTGCGAGGCCCTCATTCTGTGGAGTGTGCATTGCCTCTCTCTAGCTCCCTCGGCCCCCATCCCATCTTTCAAGAATTCTGATTCTCTAGTTCCTCCCTAGAGGAAAGTCAAACTCCGTGTCCTTGTCTCCTCCTCTCTTCTTCATTACAATGAAATGAATCCTTCAGATGACTAAAGATTAGTGTGTCCCATTAGTTTTTCTTTTAGACCTTTCTTTCACCTTACTTGGTTGCCCTCCAGTTGCCCTCCGCAGGACATGTAGAAACACATTCCAGGTAGCCTTTATCCCTTCCAAGAGTACAGTCCAGGGACCAGCACAGTTTAGGAGTCTGAATGCCATGGAGGGACGAGAAGTTACTATTTTATCCTCCTGGATGGTCACAGAGAAACATGCAGAAGATGCTCTGGGCCAGGAGCAAGGTGGAGGCAGGTGGTCATTCCATCGTGTCTCCTTAAGACTGTTTCGTTTACACAGGAAAGAGTAACAATATATATTTTTTGTTTGTTAATGTGCAAATGGTGCTGCTGCTGCGGGTGCTAAGGGAGGGCTCCATGGTGACTGCTGGGGCAAAAGGGAGAGAGGGTCGAATCTGGAGCTGGGATGTAGCTTAGTGATTCAGTGCCTGGTCCTTTGCCAAGCTCTGGGTTCCATCCCCAGTAGAGACTTGGGGGGCAGTGGTGGGGAAAGAAGGTTGAGTTGTGTGTCCTTGAATGATGTGAGCATGGCTCTTTCTGACTTCTAAGTCAGAAAGGGGAAGTTGAATTCCAACTCACTTCCTACAAGTAGAGGAGAGGAAAAGAAGCAGGGGTCCCTCAGGAAGGCATCATCCTCAGCTCACACAGCCTGCCCTTGTTTTCTCATGTGTGTGTTTTGAATTAACATTGCAACCTGTTTTGCAGGATGCAGGGCATTTTTTTTTTTTTTTTTGTATCCTTCTCCCAACCAAGAATTAATCTAAAAATAATTAGCAGATAAACCAAGCATTCCTTTCTTAAAATAAATGGATTTTCCCTCAAAATTTCAACCTCTTTGTTCTTTTCAGAACCTAGTAAGTTGCCAGAACACTCACTTCTGAGCAATCCAGGAACTGATTTTTCAGTAGTAATTTGTTATTTTTTTATATACCCCCTTGTCCTTGCTGTGTGCTTACTTATTTTGGTATGTGTATTATTAGTCAGAATTCTCGTTAGTCACAGAACTTATGGAATGAATATCTCTCTCTCTCTCTCTCTCTCCTTTTCTCTCTCTCTCTCTCCTCTCTCTGTTCCCTTTCTCCCTCACTCTCTCTCCCCCCTCTCTCATATATATAAATATATGATTTATTTGGAATTACTGTACAGGCTGCAGTTCCAGACAATCCAACAAAGGTAGCTGTAATAGAAAGTCTAAG
>NW_023046088.1:0-75568 GCF_011762505.2 Arvicanthis niloticus
AGAAGGGTACCCGGTGAGAGGAGAGAACAGAAGGCATCCAGAGAGAGGAGAAGACAGAAGGGCATTCATAGTGAGGTTAAAACAGAAGTGCATCCAGGGAGAGGAGAAGAGAGAAGGGCATCCTAAGAGTGAAGAGAAGACAGAGAACTCGAGAGAGGAGAGATCAAGGTCGTCCAGAGAGAAAAGAAACAGAAGCACATCAAGAGAGATGAGAGGGACAGAAGTTATCCGAAAGAGGAGAGAACAAAGGGCATACATGGAGAGGAGAGGTCAGAAGGCAATCCACAGGAGGAGAGAATAGAAGAGCATCCAGAGCGAGGAGAAGACAGAAGTGCATCCAGAGAGATGACGGACAGAAAGCATGTAAGAGAGAGGAGAAGACGAAGGGCATCCATAGAGAGGTGAAAACAGAAGTGCATCCAGAGAGAGTAAGAGGAAGGGCATCCATAGTAAGAGAGACAGAAGAGCATCTGAGAGAGGAGAATCAGAAGGTCATCCAGAGAGAGGAGAAGACAGAAGGACATCCAGAGAGATGAAGGACAGAAAGAAAATCCAGAGAGAGGAGAGAACAGAAGGCATAAAAGAGAGGAGAGACACAAGTGCTCCAGAGAGAGGAGAGAAATAGAAAGGCATGTAGAGAGAGAGAAGACAGAAGGCATCAGAGAGATGAGAGAACAGAAGAGCATCCAGAGAGAGGAGAGGACACAACGGCTCCAGAGAGATGAGAGAACAAGAATCTTTCAGTGAGAGGGAGACAAAAGGTCATCCACCAGAGATGGTGTTAACAGAAGATCATCCAGAGAGAGGATGGGAACAGAAGGGCATCCAGAGGGATGAGAGTACAGAGAGGATCTAGAGAGAGGAGAGAACAGTAAGGGTAAAAATTGAGATGAGAAGACAGAAATGCATCAGAGAGAGGAGAATACAGAAGGCATCCAGACAGAGGAGAGAACAGAAGGTCATCCAGATAGAGGAGAAGACAGAAGGGCATGCAGAGAGATGAGAGGACAGAAAGGCATGTAGAGAGAGGAGAAGACAGAAAGGCATCCATAGATATGTGAAACCAGAAGGGCATCCTGAGAGAGAAGTTGACAGAAGGGCATCCAGAGAGATGACTGGACAGAAGAGCATGCGGAGAATGCAGAGATCAAACGTCATCTAGAAAGCGTAAGACAGAAGGGCATCCAGAGAGAGGAAGGACAGAAGGGCATTCAGAGGGAGAAAGGAAAACAGAAAGGCAAACAGAGAGAGCAGAAGACAGAAGTGCATCTGGGTAGAGGAGAGAACAGAAGTCATCCACAGAGAGGAGACTACAGACGGTCATCCAGGAGAGATGGAATACAGAAGGGCATCCAAAAGATGAGAGAACAGAAGGGCTTCCAGAGAGAGGAAAGACAGCAGGGGATCCAGAGAGAGGAGAAGACAGAAGGGCATCCAGAGAGAGAAGCGGACACCAAGGCATCGAGAGATGAGAGAACAGGATATTAGAGAGAGAAGAGAACAGAAGGGCAACCAGAGATATGAGAGGACAGAAAAAAATCCGAGAGAGTAAGTACAGAAGGCATCCAGAGCTTGGAGAGTACAGAACGGCATCCAGAGGAGGAGACAAGAGGACAGTCATTCATAGTGACGAAAAGACAGAAGGGCACCCAGAGAGGGGAGAGGACAGAAGGGCATCCAAAGAGAAGAGAACAGAAGGGCATCCAGATAGAGGAGAAGACAGAAGGGCATCCAGTGAGATGAGAGGACAGAAAAGCATGTAGAGAGAGGAGAAGACAGAAAGGCATCCATAGATAGGTGAAAACAGAAGGGCATCCAGGGAGAGGAGAGAACAGAAGGGCATCCAGAAGATGACTGGACAGAAAAGCACCAGAGAATGCAGAGATTAGAATGTCATCCAGAGAGAGGAGAAGACAGAAGGGCATCCAGAGAGAGGAGAGGACAGAAGAGCATCCAGAGAGAGGAAAGAACAGAAGAGCAAATAGAGAGAAGAGAAGACAGAAGTGCATCTGGATAGAGGAGAAAACAGAAAGTCATCCACAGAGAGGAGACACCGACTGTCATCCAGAGAGATGAAAATACAGAAGGCATCCAAAGAGAGGAGAGAACAGAAGTGCTTCCAGAGAGAGGAGAAGACAACAGGACATCCAAAGAGAGGAGAGAACAGGAGATAATCTAGAGAGAGAAGAGAACAGAAGGGCAACCAGAGATATGAGAGGACAGAAAAAAATCCAGAGAGAGGAGAAGACAGAAGGGCATCCAGAGAGATGAGAGAACAGAAGGACATCCAGAGAGAGGATAGGAAAGAGGGCATCCTGAGACAGGAAAGACATAAGGGCATTTCGAGAGAGGAGAAGACAGAAGAACATCCCAAAAAAGAAAAAACAGAAGGGCATCCAGAGAGATGAGAGAACAGGAGAGAATCCAGAAAGTGGAGAGCAGAAAAGCCCATCCAGAGAGAGCCGAAGAGTGCAGGACATCCAGAGAGACAAAAGGACGACCGAAGGCATCCAGAGAGATGAGAAGACAGAAGGGTATTCAGAGAGAGAGAGGACAGAATGGCATCCAGTTAAAGGAGAGAACAGAAGGGCATCTAGAGAGAGGAGAAAACAAAACCCTATCAAGAATGGAGGAGAAGACAGAATTCATCAGAGAATCGAGAAAAACAGAAGGTCATAGGGACAGAGGAGAAGACAGAAGGGCATCCAGAGACAGGAGAGGACAGAAGGGCATCCAGAATGAGGAGAGCACAAGGGGAATCAGAGAGATGAGATAACAGAAGATATCCAGAGCGAATAAAGGACACAAGGGCATCTTGAGAGGAGAGAAAAGAATGCGTCCAGAGAGAGGAGAAGACAAAAAGGGAATCCAGAAGAGGAAAGGACAGAAGCTTCTAGAGAGAGGAGAAAACAACAGAAGGGCATCCAGAGAGAGGAGAGGACAGAAGGTCATCCAGAGAGAGGATAGTGGAGAAGGGCATCCAGAGAGAGGAGAGGACAGAATTCCATCCAGAGAGAGGAGAGGACAGAAGGGCATCCAGAAAGTGGAGAGAACAGAAGGGCATACATGGACAGGAGAGGTCAGATGGCATCCACATAGAGGAGAGAACAGACGGGAATCCAGAGAGCAGAGAAGACAGAAGGGCATCCAGAGAGAGTAGAGAATAGACTGGTATCCAGAGAGCAGAGAAGACAGAAGGGCATCCAGAGAAAGGAGAAGACAGAAGGGTACCCAGTGAGAGGAGAGAACAGAAGGGCATCCAGAGAGAGAGAGAAGACAGAGGGCATTCATAGTGAGGTTTAAAACAGAAGTGCATCCAGGGAGATGAGAGAACAAGGGCATCCAGAGTGAAGAGAAGACAGAAGAACATCCAGAGAGAGGAGAGATCAGAGGTCGTCCAGAAAGAAAAAAGAAGAAGAAGCACATCAAGAGAGATGAGAGGACAGAAGTTTATCCAGAAAGAGGAGAGAACAGAAGGCATACATGGAGAGGAGAGGTCAGAAGGGCATCCACAGAGAGGAGAGAATAGAAGAGCATCCAGATCGAGGAGAAGACAGAAGTGCATCCAGAGAGATGAGAGGACAGAAAAGCATGTAGAGAGAGGAGAAGACAGAAGGGCATCCATAGAGAGGTGAAAACAGAAAGTCATCCAGAGAGAGAAGAGAGAAGGGCATCCAGAGTGAAGAGAAGACAGAAGAGCATCTGGAGAGAGGAGAAGACAGAAGGACATCCAGAGAGATGAGAGGACAGAAGAAAATCCAGAGAGAGAAGAGAACAGAAGGGCATAAAAAGAGAGGAGAGGACCCAAGTGCATCCAGAGAGAGGAGAGAATAGAAAGGCATGTAGAGAGAGGAGAAGACAGAAGGGCATCCAGAGAGATGAGAGAACAGAAGAGCATCCAGAGAGGGAGAGGAACAACGGCATCCAGAGAGATGAGAGAACAGAAGATCTTTCAGTGAGAGGGGAGAACAAAAGGTCATCCACAGAGATGTGTGAACAGAAGATCATCCAGAGAGAGATGGGAACAGAAGGGGCATCCAGAGGGATGAGAGTACAGAAGAGGATCTAGAGAGAGGAGAGAACAGTAAGGTAAAAATTGAGATGAGAAGACAGAAATGCATCCAGAGAGAGGAGAATACAGAAGGGCATCCAGACAGAGGAGAGAACAGAAGGTCATCCAGATAGAGGAGAAGACAGAAGGGCATGCAGAGAGATGAGAGGACAGAAAGGCATGTAGAGAGAGGAGAAGACAGAAAGGCATCCATAGATATGTGAAAACAGAAGGGCATCCAGATAGAGGAGAAGACAGAAGGGCATCCAGAGAGATGACTGGACAGAAGAGCATGCGGAGAATGCAGAGATCAGAACGTCATCTAGAGAAAGCATAAGACAGAAGGGCATCCAGAGAGAGGAGAGGACAGAAGGGCATTCAGAGGGAGAGGAAAAACAGAAAGGCAAACAGAGAGAGCAGAAGACAGAAGTGCATCTGGGTAGAGGAGAGAACAGAAAGTCATCCACAGAGAGGAGACTACAGACGGTCATCCAGAGAGATGAGAATACAGAAGGGCATCCAAAGAGAGGAGAGAACAGAAGGGCTTCCAGAGAGAGGAGAAGACAGAAGGGCATCCAGAGAGAGGAGAGAGCAGAAGGGCATCCAGAGAGAGAAGCGGACACAAAGGCATCCAGAGAGATGAGAGAACAGGAGATAATTTAGAGAGAGAAGAGAACAGAAGGGCAACCAGAGATATGAGAGGACAGAAAAAAATCCAGAGAGAGTAGAGTACAGAAGGGCATCCAGAGCTTGGAGAGTACAGAACGGCATCCAGAGAGAGGAGACAAGAGACAGTCATTCATAGTGACGAAAAGACAGAAGGGCACCCAGAGGGAGAGGACAGAAGGGCATCCAAAGAGAAGAGAACAGAAGGGCATCCAGATAGAGGAGAAGACAGAAGGGCATCCAGTGAGATGAGAGGACAGAAAAGCATGTAGAGAGAGGAGAAGACAGAAAGGCATCCATAGATAGGTGAAAAAAGAAGGGCATCCAGGGAGAGAAGATGACAGAAGGGCATCCAGAAAGATGACTGGACAGAAAAGCATCCAGAGAATGCAGAGATTAGAATGTCATCCAAAGAGAGTGGAAGACAGAAGGGCATCCAGAGAGAGGAGAGGACAGAAGAGCATCCAGAGAGAGGAAAGAACAGAGAGCAAATGGAGAGAAGAGAAGACAGAAGTGCATCTGGATAGAGGAGAAAACAGAAAGTCATCCACAGAGAGGAGACAACCGACTGTCATCCAGAGAGATGAAAATACAGAAGGGCATCCAAAGAGAGGAGAGAACAGAAGTGCTTCCAGAGAGAGGAGAGAAACAGGACATCCAAAGAGAGGAGAGAACAGGAGATAATCTAGAGAGAGAAGAGAACAGAAGGGCAACCAGAGATATGGAGGACAGAAAAAAATCCGAGAGAGGAGAAGACAGAAGGCATCCAGGGAGTGGAGAGTACAGAAGGACATCCAGAGAGAGGATAGGAAAGAGGGCATCCTGAGACGGAAAAGACATAAGGCATTTCGAGAGAGAGAGGACAGAAGAACATCCCAAAAGAAGAAAAAACAGAAGGGCATCCAGAGAGATGAGAGAACAGGAGAGAATCCAGAAAGTGGAGAGCAGAAAAGCCCATCCAGAGAGAGCCGAAGAGTGCAGGACATCCAGAGAGACAAAAGGACTGAAGGGCATCCAGAGAGATGAGAAGACAGAAGGGTATTCAGAGAGAGGAGAGGACAGAATGGCATCCAGTTAAAGGAGAGAACAGAAGGGCATCTAGAGAGAGGAGAAAACAAAAACCATATCAAGAATGGAGGAGAAGACAGAATTCATCAAGAGAATCGAGAAAACAGAAGGTCATAGGGACAGAGGAGAAGACAGAAGGGCATCCAGAGACAGGAGAGGACAGAAGGGCATCCAGAATGAGGAGAGCACAAAGGGGAATCCAGAGAGATGAGATAACAGAAGGATATCCAGAGCGAATAAAGGACACAAGGGCATCTTGAGAAAGGAGAGAAAAGAAGTGCGTCCAGAGAGAGGAGAAGACAAAAAGGGAATCCAGAGAGAGGAAAGGACAGAAGGGCTTCTAGAGAGAGGAGAAACAGAAGGGCATCCAGAGAGAGAGAGGACAGAAGGTCATCCAGAGAGAGGAGAGGACAGAAGGGCATCCAGAGAGAGGAGAGGACAGAATTCCATCCAGTGAGAGGAGAGGACAGAAGGGCATCCAGAAGTGGAGAGAACAGAAGGGCATACATGGACAGGAGGGTCAGATGGGCATCCACATAGAGGAGAGAACAGACGGGAATCCAGAGAGCAGAGAAGACAGAAGGGCATCCAGAGAGAGTAGAGAATAGACTGGTATCCAGAGAGCAGAGAAGGACAGAAGGGCATCCAGAGAAAGGGAAGACAGAAGGGTACCCAGTGAGAGAGAGGAACAGAAGGGCATCCAGAGAGAGGAGAAGACAGAAGGGCATTCATAGTGAGGTTAAACAGAAGTGCATCAGGGAGAGGAGAAGAGAGAAGGGCATCCAGAGTGAAGAGAAGACAGAAGAACATCCAGAGAGAGAGAGATCAGAGGTCGTCCAGAGAGAAAAGAAGACAGAAGCACATCAAGAGAGATGAGAGGACAGAAGTTTAATCCAGAAAGAGGAGAGAACAGAAGGGCATACATGGAGAGGAGAGGTCAGAAGGGCATCCACAGAGAGGAGAGAATAGAAGAGCATCCAGATCGAGGAGAAGACAGAAGTGCATCCAGAGAGATGAGAGGACAGAAAAGCATGTAGAGAGAGGAGAAGACAGAAGGGCATCCATAGAGAGGTGAAAACAGAAGTGCATCCAGAGAGAGAAGAGAGAAGGGCATCCAGAGTGAAGAGAAGACAGAAGAGCATCTGGAGAGAGGAGAGATCAGAAGGTCATCCAGAGAGAGGAGAAGACAGAAGGACATCCAGAGAGATGAGATCCAGAGAGAGGAGAGAACAGAAGGGCATAAAAAGAGAGGAAGAGACACAAGTGCATCCAGAGGGAGGAGAGAACAGAAAGGCATGTAGAGAGAGGAGAAGACAGAAGGGCATCCAGAGAGATGAGAGAACAGAAGAGCATCCAGAGAGAGGAGAGGACACAACGGCATCCAGAGAGATGAGAGAACAGAAGATCTTTCAGTGAGAGGGGAGAACAAAAGGGGAATCCACAGAGATGTGTGAACAGAAGATCATCCAGAGAGAGATGGGAACAGAAGGGCATCCAGAGGGATGAGAGTACAGAAGAGGATCTAGAGAGAGGAGAGAACAGTAAGGTAAAAATTGAGATGAGAAGACAGAAATGCATCCAGAGAGAGGAGAATACAGAAGGGCATCCAGACAGAGGAGAGAACAGAAGGTCATCCAGATAGAGGAGAAGACAGAAGGGCATGCAGAGAGATGAGAGGACAGAAGGCATGTAGAGAGAGGAGAAGACAGAAAGGCATCCATAGATATGTGAAAACAGAAGGCATCCTGAGAGAGAAGTTGACAGAAGGGCATCCAGAGAGATGACTGGACAGAAGAGCATGCGGAGAATGCAGAGATCAGAACGTCATCTAGAGAAAGCGTAAGACAGAAGGGCATCCAGAGAGAGGAGAGGACAGAAGGCATTCAGAGGGAGAGGAAAAACAGAAAGGCAAACAGAGAGAGCAGAAGACAGAAGTGCATCTGGGTAGAGGAGAGAACAGAAAGTCATCCACAGAGAGGAGACTACAGACGGTCATCCAGAGAGATGAGAATACAGAAGGGCATCCAAAGAGAGGAGAGAACAGAAGGGCTTCCAGAGAGAGGAGAAGACAGCAGGGGATCCAGAGAGAGGAGAAGACAGAAGGGCATCCAGAGAGAGAAGCGGACACAAAGGCATCCAGAGAGATGAGAGAACAGGAGATAATTTAGAGAGAGAAGAGAACAGAAGGGCAACCAGAGATATGAGAGGACAGAAAAAATCCAGAGAGAGTAGGTACAGAAGGGCATCCAGAGCTTGGAGAGTACAGAACGGCATCCAGAGAGAGGAGACAAGAGACAGTCATTCATAGTGACGAAAAGACAGAAGGGCACCCAGAGAGGGGAGAGGACAGAAGGGCATCCAAAGAGAAGAGAACAGAAGGGCATCCAGATAGAGGAGAAGACAGAAGGGCATCCAGTGAGATGAGAGGACAGAAAAGCATGTAGAGAGAGGAGAAGACAGAAAGGCATCCATAGATAGGTGAAAACAGAAGGGCATCCAGGGAGAGAAGATGACAGAAGGGCATCCAGAAAGATGACTGGACAGAAAAGCATCCAGAGAATGCAGAGATTAGAACGACATCCAGAGAGAGTGGAAGACAGAAGGGCATCCAGAGAGAGGAGAGGACAGAAGAGCATCCAGAGAGAGGAAAGAACAGAAGAGCAAATAGAGAGAAGAGAAGACAGAAGTGCATCTGGATAGAGGAGAAAACAGAAAGTCATCCACAGAGAGGAGACAACCGACTGTCATCCAGAGAGATGAAAATACAGAAGGGCATCCAAAGAGAGGAGAGAACAGGAGATAATCTAGAGAGAGAAGAGAACAGAAGGGCAACCAGAGATATGAGAGGACAGAAAAAAATCCAGAGAGAGGAGAAGACAGAAGGGCATCCAGGGAGTGGAGAGTACAGAAGGACATCCAGAGAGAGGATAGGAAAGAGGGCATCCTGAGACAGGAAAAGACATAAGGGCATTTCGAGAGAGAGAGGACAGAAGAACATCCCAAAAAAAGAAAAAACAGAAGGGCATCCAGAGAGATGAGAGAACAGGAGAGAATCCAGAAAGTGGAGAGCAGAAAAGCCCATCCAGAGAGAGCCGAAGAGTGCAGGACATCCAGAGAGACAAAAGGACGACCGAAGGGCATCCAGAGAGATGAGAAGACAGAAGGGTATTCAGAGAGAGGAGAGGACAGAATGGCATCCAGTTAAAGGAGAGAACAGAAGGGCATCTAGAGAGAGGAGAAAACAAAACCATATCAAGAATGGAGGAGAAGACAGAATTTCATCAAGAGAATCGAGAAAACAGAAGGTCATAGGGACAGAGGAGAAGACAGAAGGGCATCCAGAGACAGGAGAGGACAGAAGGGCATCCAGAATGAGGAGAGCAAAAAGGGAATCCAGAGAGATGAGATAACAGAAGGATATCCAGAGCGAATAAAGGACACAAGGGCATCTTGAGAAAGGAGAGAAAAGAAGTGCGTCCAGAGAGAGGAGAAGACAAAAAGGGAATCCAGAGAGAGGAAAGGACAGAAGGGCTTCTAGAGAGAGGAGAAAACAGAAGGGCATCCAGAGAGAGGAGAGGACAGAAGGGCATCCAGAGAGAGAGGACAGAAGGGCATCCAGAGAGAGGAGAGGACAGAATTCCATCCAGTGAGAGGAGAGGACAGAAGGGCATCCAGAAAGTGGAGAGAACAGAAGGGCATACATGGACAGGAGAGGTCAGATGGGCATCCACATAGAGGAGAGAACAGACGGGAATCCAGAGAGCAGAGAAGACAGAAGGGCATCCAGAGAGAGTAGAGAATAGACTGGTATCCAGAGAGCAGAGAAGACAGAAGGGCATCCAGAGAAAGGAGAAGACAGAAGGGTACCCAGTGAGAGGAGAGAACAGAAGGGCATCCAGAGAGAGGAGAAGACAGAAGGGCATTCATAGAGAGGTTAAAACAGAAGTGCATCCAGGGAGAGGAGAAGAGAGAAGGGCATCCAGAGTGAAGAGAAGACAGAAGAACATCCAGAGAGAGGAGAGATCAGAGGTCGTCCAGAGAGAAAAGAAGACAGAAGCACATCAAGAGAGATGAGAGGACAGAAGTTTATCCAGAAAGAGGAGAGAACAGAAGGGCATACATGGAGAGGAGAGGTCAGAAGGGCATCCACAGAGAGGAGAGAATAGAAGAGCATCCAGATAGAGGAGAAGACAGAAGTGCATCCAGAGAGATGAGAGGACAGAAAAGCATGTAGAGAGAGGAGAAGACAGAAGGGCATCCATAGAGAGGTGAAAACAGAAGTGCATCCAGAGAGAGAAGAGAGAAGGGCATCCAGAGTGAAGAGAAGACAGAAGAGCATCTGGAGAGAGGAGAGATCAGAAGGTCATCCAGAGAGAGGAGAAGACAGAAGGACATCCAGAGAGATGAGAGGACAGAAGAAAATCCAGAGAGAGGAGAGAACAGAAGGGCATAAAAAGAGAGGAGAGGACACAAGTGCATCCAGAGAGAGGAGAGAATAGAAAGGCATGTAGAGAGAGGAGAAGACAGAAGGGCATCCAGAGAGATGAGAGAACAGAAGAGCATCCAGAGAGAGGAGAGGACACAACGGCATCCAGAGAGATGAGAGAACAGAAGATCTTTCAGTGAGAGGGGAGAACAAAAGGTCATCCACAGAGATGTGCGAACAGAAGATCATCCAGAGAGAGATGGGAACAGAAGGGCATCCAGAGGGATGAGAGTACAGAAGAGGATCTAGAGAGAGGAGAGAACAGTAAGGTAAAAATTGAGATGAGAAGACAGAAATGCATCCAGAGAGAGGAGAATACAGAAGGGCATCCAGACAGAGGAGAGAACAGAAGGTCATCCAGATAGAGGAGAAGACAGAAGGGCATGCAGAGAGATGAGAGGACAGAAAGGCATGTAGAGAGAGGAGAAGACAGAAAGGCATCCATAGATATGTGAAAACAGAAGGGCATCCTGAGAGAGAAGTTGACAGAAGGGCATCCAGAGAGATGACTGGACAGAAGAGCATGCGGAGAATGCAGAGATCAGAACGTCATCTAGAGAAAGCGTAAGACAGAAGGGCATCCAGAGAGAGGAGAGGACAGAAGGGCATTCAGAGGGAGAGGAAAAACAGAAAGGCAAACAGAGAGAGCAGAAGACAGAAGTGCATCTGGGTAGAGGAGAGAACAGAAAGTCATCCACAGAGAGGAGACTACAGACGGTCATCCAGAGAGATGAGAATACAGAAGGGCATCCAAAGAGAGGAGAGAACAGAAGGGCTTCCAGAGAGAGGAGAAGACAGCAGGGGATCCAGAGAGAGGAGAAGACAGAAGGGCATCCAGAGAGAGAAGCGGACACAAAGGCATCCAGAGAGATGAGAGAACAGGAGATAATTTAGAGAGAGAAGAGAACAGAAGGGCAACCAGAGATATGAGAGGACAGAAAAAAATCCAGAGAGAGTAGAGTACAGAAGGGCATCCAGAGCTTGGAGAGTACAGAACGGCATCCAGAGAGAGGAGACAAGAGACAGTCATTCATAGTGACGAAAAGACAGAAGGGCACCCAGAGAGGGGAGAGGACAGAAGGGCATCCAAAGAGAAGAGAACAGAAGGGCATCCAGATAGAGGAGAAGACAGAAGGGCATCCAGAGAGATGAGAGGACAGAAAGGCATGTAGAGAGAGGAGAAGACAGAAAGGCATCCATAGATAGGTGAAAACAGAAGGGCATCCAGGGAGAGAAGATGACAGAAGGGCATCCAGAAAGATGACTGGACAGAAAAGCATCCAGAGAATGCAGAGATTAGAATGTCATCCAAAGAGAGTGGAAGACAGAAGGGCATCCAGAGAGAGGAGAGGACAGAAGAGCATCCAGAGAGAGGAAAGAACAGAAGAGCAAATAGAGAGAAGAGAAGACAGAAGTGCATCTGGATAGAGGAGAAAACAGAAAGTCATCCACAGAGAGGAGACAACCGACTGTCATCCAGAGAGATGAAAATACAGAAGGGCATCCAAAGAGAGGAGAGAACAGAAGTGCTTCCAGAGAGAGGAGAAGACAACAGGACATCCAAAGAGAGGAGAGAACAGGAGATAATCTAGAGAGAGAAGAGAACAGAAGGGCAACCAGAGATATGAGAGGACAGAAAAAAATCCAGAGAGAGGAGAAGACAGAAGGGCATCCAGGGAGTGGAGAGTACAGAAGGACATCCAGAGAGAGGATAGGAAAGAGGGCATCCTGAGACAGGAAAGACATAAGGGCATTTCGAGAGAGAGAGGACAGAAGAACATCCCAAAAAAGAAAAAACAGAAGGGCATCCAGAGAGATGAGAGAACAGGAGAGAATCCAGAAAGTGGAGAGCAGAAAAGCCCATCCAGAGAGAGCCGAAGAGTGCAGGACATCCAGAGAGACAAAAGGACGACCGAAGGGCATCCAGAGAGATGAGAAGACAGAAGGGTATTCAGAGAGAGGAGAGGACAGAATGGCATCCAGTTAAAGGAGAGAACAGAAGGGCATCTAGAGAGAGGAGAAAACAAAACCATATCAAGAATGGAGGAGAAGACAGAATTTCATCAAGAGAATCGAGAAAACAGAAGGTCATAGGGACAGAGGAGAAGACAGAAGGGCATCCAGAGACAGGAGAGGACAGAAGGGCATCCAGAATGAGGAGAGCACAAAGGGGAATCCAGAGAGATGAGATAACAGAAGGATATCCAGAGCGAATAAAGGACACAAGGGCATCTTGAGAAAGGAGAGAACAGAAGTGCGTCCAGAGAGAGGAGAAGACAAAAAGGGAATCCAGAGAGAGGAAAGAACAGAAGGGCATCCAGAGAGAGGAGAACAGAAGGGCATCCAGAGAGAGGAGAGGACAGAAGGGCATCCAGAGAGAGGAGAGGACAGAATTCCATCCAGTGAGAGGAGAGGACAGAAGGGCATCCAGAAAGTGGAGAGAACAGAAGGGCATACATGGACAGGAGAGGTCAGATGGGCATCCACATAGAGGAGAGAACAGACGGGAATCCAGAGAGCAGAGAAGACAGAAGGGCATCCAGAGAGAGTAGAGAATAGACTGGTATCCAGAGAGCAGAGAAGACAGAAGGGCATCCAGAGAAAGGAGAAGACAGAAGGGTACCCAGTGAGAGGAGAGAACAGAAGGGCATCCAGAGAGAGGAGAAGACAGAAGGGCATTCATAGTGAGGTTAAAACAGAAGTGCATCCAGGGAGAGGAGAAGAGAGAAGGGCATCCAGAGTGAAGAGAAGACAGAAGAACATCCAGAGAGAGGAGAGATCAGAGGTCGTCCAGAGAGAAAAGAAGACAGAAGCACATCAAGAGAGATGAGAGGACAGAAGTTTATCCAGAAAGAGGAGAGAACAGAAGGGCATACATGGAGAGGAGAGGTCAGAAGGGCATCCACAGAGAGGAGAGAATAGAAGAGCATCCAGATCGAGGAGAAGACAGAAGTGCATCCAGAGAGATGAGAGGACAGAAAAGCATGTAGAGAGAGGAGAAGACAGAAGGGCATCCATAGAGAGGTGAAAACAGAAGTGCATCCAGAGAGAGAAGAGAGAAGGGCATCCAGAGTGAAGAGAAGACAGAAGAGCATCTGGAGAGAGGAGAGATCAGAAGGTCATCCAGAGAGAGGAGAAGACAGAAGGACATCCAGAGAGATGAGAGGACAGAAGAAAATCCAGAGAGAGGAGAGAACAGAAGGGCATAAAAAGAGAGGAGAGGACACAAGTGCATCCAGAGAGAGGAGAGAATAGAAAGGCATGTAGAGAGAGGAGAAGACAGAAGGGCATCCAGAGAGATGAGAGAACAGAAGAGCATCCAGAGAGAGGAGAGGACACAAGGGCATCCAGAGAGATGAGAGAACAGAAGATCTTTCAGTGAGAGGGGAGAACAAAAGGTCATCCACAGAGATGTGTGAACAGAAGATCATCCAGAGAGAGATGGGAACAGAAGGGCATCCAGAGGGATGAGAGTACAGAAGAGGATCTAGAGAGAGGAGAGAACAGTAAGGTAAAAATTGAGATGAGAAGACAGAAATGCATCCAGAGAGAGGAGAATACAGAAGGGCATCCAGACAGAGGAGAGAACAGAAGGTCATCCAGATAGAGGAGAAGACAGAAGGGCATCCAGAGAGATGAGAGGACAGAAAGGCATGTAGAGAGAGGAGAAGACAGAAAGGCATCCATAGATATGTGAAAACAGAAGGGCATCCTGAGAGAGAAGTTGACAGAAGGGCATCCAGAGAGATGACTGGACAGAAGAGCATGCGGAGAATGCAGAGATCAGAACGTCATCTAGAGAAAGCGTAAGACAGAAGGGCATCCAGAGAGAGGAGAGGACAGAAGGGCATTCAGAGGGAGAGGAAAAACAGAAAGGCAAACAGAGAGAGCAGAAGACAGAAGTGCATCTGGGTAGAGGAGAGAACAGAAAGTCATCCACAGAGAGGAGACTACAGACGGTCATCCAGAGAGATGAGAATACAGAAGGGCATCCAAAGAGAGGAGAGAACAGAAGGGCTTCCAGAGAGAGGAGAAGACAGCAGGGGATCCAGAGAGAGGAGAAGACAGAAGGGCATCCAGAGAGAGAAGCGGACACAAAGGCATCCAGAGAGATGAGAGAACAGGAGATAATTTAGAGAGAGAAGAGAACAGAAGGGCAACCAGAGATATGAGAGGACAGAAAAAAATCCAGAGAGAGTAGAGTACAGAAGGGCATCCAGAGCTTGGAGAGTACAGAACGGCATCCAGAGAGAGGAGACAAGAGACAGTCATTCATAGTGACGAAAAGACAGAAGGGCACCCAGAGAGGGGAGAGGACAGAAGGGCATCCAAAGAGAAGAGAACAGAAGGGCATCCAGAGAGAGGAGAAGACAGAAGGGCATCCAGTGAGATGAGAGGACAGAAAAGCATGTAGAGAGAGGAGAAGACAGAAAGGCATCCATAGATAGGTGAAAACAGAAGGGCATCCAGGGAGAGAAGATGACAGAAGGGCATCCAGAAAGATGACTGGACAGAAAAGCATCCAGAGAATGCAGAGATTAGAATGTCATCCAGAGAGAGTGGAAGACAGAAGGGCATCCAGAGAGAGGAGAGGACAGAAGAGCATCCAGAGAGAGGAAAGAACAGAAGAGCAAATAGAGAGAAGAGAAGACAGAAGTGCATCTGGATAGAGGAGAAAACAGAAAGTCATCCACAGAGAGGAGACAACCGACTGTCATCCAGAGAGATGAAAATACAGAAGGGCATCCAAAGAGAGGAGAGAACAGAAGTGCTTCCAGAGAGAGGAGAAGACAACAGGACATCCAAAGAGAGGAGAGAACAGGAGATAATCTAGAGAGAGAAGAGAACAGAAGGGCAACCAGAGATATGAGAGGACAGAAAAAATCCAGAGAGAGGAGAAGACAGAAGGGCATCCAGGGAGTGGAGAGTACAGAAGGACATCCAGAGAGAGGATAGGAAAGAGGGCATCCTGAGACAGGAAAAGACATAAGGGCATTTCGAGAGAGAGAGGACAGAAGAACATCCCAAAAAGAAAAAACAGAAGGGCATCCAGAGAGATGAGAGAACAGGAGAGAATCCAGAAAGTGGAGAGCAGAAAAGCCCATCCAGAGAGAGCCGAAGAGTGCAGGACATCCAGAGAGACAAAAGGACGACCGAAGGGCATCCAGAGAGATGAGAAGACAGAAGGGTATTCAGAGAGAGGAGAGGACAGAATGGCATCCAGTTAAAGGAGAGAACAGAAGGGCATCTAGAGAGAGGAGAAAACAAAACCATATCAAGAATGGAGGAGAAGACAGAATTTCATCAAGAGAATCGAGAAAACAGAAGGTCATAGGGACAGAGGAGAAGACAGAAGGGCATCCAGAGACAGGAGAGGACAGAAGGGCATCCAGAATGAGGAGAGCACAAAGGGGAATCCAGAGAGATGAGATAACAGAAGGATATCCAGAGCGAATAAAGGACACAAGGGCATCTTGAGAAAGGAGAGAAAAGAAGTGCGTCCAGAGAGAGGAGAAGACAAAAAGGGAATCCAGAGAGAGGAAAGGACAGAAGGGCTTCTAGAGAGAGGAGAAAACAGAAGGGCATCCAGAGAGAGGAGAGGACAGAAGGGCATCCAGAGAGAGGAGAGGACAGAAGGGCATCCAGAGAGAGGAGAGGACAGAATTCCATCCAGTGAGAGGAGAGGACAGAAGGGCATCCAGAAAGTGGAGAGAACAGAAGGGCATACATGGACAGGAGAGGTCAGATGGGCATCCACATAGAGGAGAGAACAGACGGGAATCCAGAGAGCAGAGAAGACAGAAGGGCATCCAGAGAGAGTAGAGAATAGACTGGTATCCAGAGAGCAGAGAAGACAGAAGGGCATCCAGAGAAAGGAGAAGACAGAAGGGTACCCAGTGAGAGGAGAGAACAGAAGGGCATCCAGAGAGAGGAGAAGACAGAAGGGCATTCATAGTGAGGTTAAAACAGAAGTGCATCCAGGGAGAGGAGAAGAGAGAAGGGCATCCAGAGTGAAGAGAAGACAGAAGAACATCCAGAGAGAGGAGAGATCAGAGGTCGTCCAGAGAGAAAAGAAGACAGAAGCACATCAAGAGAGATGAGAGGACAGAAGTTTATCCAGAAAGAGGAGAGAACAGAAGGGCATACATTGAGAGGAGAGGACAGAAGGGCATCCAGAGAGAGGAGAGAATAGAAGAGCATCCAGATCGAGGAGAAGACAGAAGTGCATCCAGAGAGATGAGAGGACAGAAAAGCATGTAGAGAGAGGAGAAGACAGAAGGGCATCCATAGAGAGGTGAAAACAGAAGTGCATCCAGAGAGAGAAGAGAGAAGGGCATCCAGAGTGAAGAGAAGACAGAAGAGCATCTGGAGAGAGGAGAGATCAGAAGGTCATCCAGAGAGAGGAGAAGACAGAAGGACATCCAGAGAGAGGAGAGGACAGAAGAAAATCCAGAGAGAGGAGAGAACAGAAGGGCATAAAAAGAGAGGAGAGGACACAAGTGCATCCAGAGAGAGGAGAGAATAGAAAGGCATGTAGAGAGAGGAGAAGACAGAAGGGCATCCAGAGAGATGAGAGAACAGAAGAGCATCCAGAGAGAGGAGAGGACACAAGGGCATCCAGAGAGATGAGAGAACAGAAGATCTTTCAGTGAGAGGGGAGAACAAAAGGTCATCCACAGAGATGTGTGAACAGAAGATCATCCAGAGAGAGATGGGAACAGAAGGGCATCCAGAGGGATGAGAGTACAGAAGAGGATCTAGAGAGAGGAGAGAACAGTAAGGTAAAAATTGAGATGAGAAGACAGAAATGCATCCAGAGAGAGGAGAATACAGAAGGGCATCCAGACAGAGGAGAGAACAGAAGGTCATCCAGATAGAGGAGAAGACAGAAGGGCATGCAGAGAGATGAGAGGACAGAAAGGCATGTAGAGAGAGGAGAAGACAGAAAGGCATCCATAGATATGTGAAAACAGAAGGGCATCCTGAGAGAGAAGTTGACAGAAGGGCATCCAGAGAGATGACTGGACAGAAGAGCATGCGGAGAATGCAGAGATCAGAACGTCATCTAGAGAAAGCGTAAGACAGAAGGGCATCCAGAGAGAGGAGAGGACAGAAGGGCATTCAGAGGGAGAGGAAAAACAGAAAGGCAAACAGAGAGAGCAGAAGACAGAAGTGCATCTGGGTAGAGGAGAGAACAGAAAGTCATCCACAGAGAGGAGACTACAGACGGTCATCCAGAGAGATGAGAATACAGAAGGGCATCCAAAGAGAGGAGAGAACAGAAGGGCTTCCAGAGAGAGGAGAAGACAGCAGGGGATCCAGAGAGAGGAGAAGACAGAAGGGCATCCAGAGAGAGAAGCGGACACAAAGGCATCCAGAGAGATGAGAGAACAGGAGATAATTTAGAGAGAGAAGAGAACAGAAGGGCAACCAGAGATATGAGAGGACAGAAAAAAATCCAGAGAGAGTAGAGTACAGAAGGGCATCCAGAGCTTGGAGAGTACAGAACGGCATCCAGAGAGAGGAGACAAGAGACAGTCATTCATAGTGACGAAAAGACAGAAGGGCACCCAGAGAGGGGAGAGGACAGAAGGGCATCCAAAGAGAAGAGAACAGAAGGGCATCCAGATAGAGGAGAAGACAGAAGGGCATCCAGTGAGATGAGAGGACAGAAAAGCATGTAGAGAGAGGAGAAGACAGAAAGGCATCCATAGATAGGTGAAAACAGAAGGGCATCCAGGGAGAGAAGATGACAGAAGGGCATCCAGAAAGATGACTGGACAGAAAAGCATCCAGAGAATGCAGAGATTAGAATGTCATCCAGAGAGAGTGGAAGACAGAAGGGCATCCAGAGAGAGGAGAGGACAGAAGAGCATCCAGAGAGAGGAAAGAACAGAAGAGCAAATAGAGAGAAGAGAAGACAGAAGTGCATCTGGATAGAGGAGAAAACAGAAAGTCATCCACAGAGAGGAGACAACCGACTGTCATCCAGAGAGATGAAAATACAGAAGGGCATCCAAAGAGAGGAGAGAACAGAAGTGCTTCCAGAGAGAGGAGAAGACAACAGGACATCCAAAGAGAGGAGAGAACAGGAGATAATCTAGAGAGAGAAGAGAACAGAAGGGCAACCAGAGATATGAGAGGACAGAAAAAAATCCAGAGAGAGGAGAAGACAGAAGGGCATCCAGGGAGTGGAGAGTACAGAAGGACATCCAGAGAGAGGATAGGAAAGAGGGCATCCTGAGACAGGAAAAGACATAAGGGCATTTCGAGAGAGAGAGGACAGAAGAACATCCCAAAAAAGAAAAAACAGAAGGGCATCCAGAGAGATGAGAGAACAGGAGAGAATCCAGAAAGTGGAGAGCAGAAAAGCCCATCCAGAGAGAGCCGAAGAGTGCAGGACATCCAGAGAGACAAAAGGACGACCGAAGGGCATCCAGAGAGATGAGAAGACAGAAGGGTATTCAGAGAGAGGAGAGGACAGAATGGCATCCAGTTAAAGGAGAGAACAGAAGGGCATCTAGAGAGAGGAGAAAACAAAACCATATCAAGAATGGAGGAGAAGACAGAATTTCATCAAGAGAATCGAGAAAACAGAAGGTCATAGGGACAGAGGAGAAGACAGAAGGGCATCCAGAGACAGGAGAGGACAGAAGGGCATCCAGAATGAGGAGAGCACAAAGGGGAATCCAGAGAGATGAGATAACAGAAGGATATCCAGAGCGAATAAAGGACACAAGGGCATCTTGAGAAAGGAGAGAAAAGAAGTGCGTCCAGAGAGAGGAGAAGACAAAAAGGGAATCCAGAGAGAGGAAAGGACAGAAGGGCTTCTAGAGAGAGGAGAAAACAGAAGGGCATCCAGAGAGAGGAGAGGACAGAAGGGCATCCAGAGAGAGGAGAGGACAGAAGGGCATCCAGAGAGAGGAGAGGACAGAATTCCATCCAGTGAGAGGAGAGGACAGAAGGGCATCCAGAAAGTGGAGAGAACAGAAGGGCATACATGGACAGGAGAGGTCAGATGGGCATCCACATAGAGGAGAGAACAGACGGGAATCCAGAGAGCAGAGAAGACAGAAGGGCATCCAGAGAGAGTAGAGAATAGACTGGTATCCAGAGAGCAGAGAAGACAGAAGGGCATCCAGAGAAAGGAGAAGACAGAAGGGCATCCAGTGAGAGGAGAGAACAGAAGGGCATCCAGAGAGAGGAGAAGACAGAAGGGCATCCAGAGTGAGGTTAAAACAGAAGTGCATCCAGGGAGAGGAGAAGAGAGAAGGGCATCCAGAGTGAAGAGAAGACAGAAGAACATCCAGAGAGAGGAGAGATCAGAGGTCGTCCAGAGAGAAAAGAAGACAGAAGCACATCAAGAGAGATGAGAGGACAGAAGTTTATCCAGAAAGAGGAGAGAACAGAAGGGCATACATGGAGAGGAGAGGTCAGAAGGGCATCCACAGAGAGGAGAGAATAGAAGAGCATCCAGATCGAGGAGAAGACAGAAGTGCATCCAGAGAGATGAGAGGACAGAAAAGCATGTAGAGAGAGGAGAAGACAGAAGGGCATCCATAGAGAGGTGAAAACAGAAGTGCATCCAGAGAGAGAAGAGAGAAGGGCATCCAGAGTGAAGAGAAGACAGAAGAGCATCTGGAGAGAGGAGAGATCAGAAGGTCATCCAGAGAGAGGAGAAGACAGAAGGACATCCAGAGAGATGAGAGGACAGAAGAAAATCCAGAGAGAGGAGAGAACAGAAGGGCATAAAAAGAGAGGAGAGGACACAAGTGCATCCAGAGAGAGGAGAGAATAGAAAGGCATGTAGAGAGAGGAGAAGACAGAAGGGCATCCAGAGAGATGAGAGAACAGAAGAGCATCCAGAGAGAGGAGAGGACACAAGGGCATCCAGAGAGATGAGAGAACAGAAGATCTTTCAGTGAGAGGGGAGAACAAAAGGTCATCCACAGAGATGTGTGAACAGAAGATCATCCAGAGAGAGATGGGAACAGAAGGGCATCCAGAGGGATGAGAGTACAGAAGAGGATCTAGAGAGAGGAGAGAACAGTAAGGTAAAAATTGAGATGAGAAGACAGAAGTGCATCCAGAGAGAGGAGAATACAGAAGGGCATCCAGACAGAGGAGAGGACAGAAGGGCATCCAGATAGAGGAGAAGACAGAAGGGCATGCAGAGAGATGAGAGGACAGAAAGGCATGTAGAGAGAGGAGAAGACAGAAAGGCATCCATAGATATGTGAAAACAGAAGGGCATCCTGAGAGAGGAGAGAACAGAAGGGCATCCAGAGAGATGACTGGACAGAAGAGCATGCGGAGAATGCAGAGATCAGAACGTCATCTAGAGAAAGCGTAAGACAGAAGGGCATCCAGAGAGAGGAGAGGACAGAAGGGCATTCAGAGGGAGAGGAAAAACAGAAAGGCAAACAGAGATGAGCAGAAGACAGAAGTGCATCTGGGTAGAGGAGATAAACGAAAGTCATCCACAGAGAGGAGACTACAGACGGTCATCCAGAGAGATGAGAATACAGAAGGGCATCCAAAGAGAGGAGAGAACAGAAGGGCTTCCAGAGAGAGGAGAAGACAGCAGGGGATCCAGAGAGAGGAGAGAACAGAAGGGCATCCAGAGAGAGAAGCGGACACAAAGGCATCCAGAGAGATGAGAGAACAGGAGATAATTTAGAGAGAGAAGAGAACAGAGGGCAACCAGAGATATGAGAGGACAGAAAAAAATCCAGAGAGAGTAGAGTACAGAAGGGCATCCAGAGCTTGGAGAGTACAGAACGGCATCCAGAGAGAGGAGACAGAGACAGTCATTCATAGTGACCGAAAGACAGAAGGGCACCCAGAGAGGGGAGAGGACAGAAGGGCATCCAAAGAGAAGAGAACAGAAGGGCATCCAGATAGAGGAGAAGACAGAAGGGCATCCAGTGAGATGAGAGGACAGAAAAGCATGTAGAGAGAGGAGAAGACAGAACGGCATCCATAGATAGGTGAAAACAGAAGGGCATCCAGGGAGAGAAGATGACAGAAGGGCATCCAGAAAGATGACTGGACAGAAAAGCATCCAGAGAATGCAGAGATTAGAATGTCATCCAGAGAGAGTGGAAGACAGAAGGGCATCCAGAGAGAGGAGATGACAGAAGAGCATCCAGAGAGAGGAAAGAACAGAAGAGCAAATGGAGAGAAGAGAAGACAGAAGTGCATCTGGATAGAGGAGAAAACAGAAAGTCATCCACAGAGAGGAGACAACCGACTGTCATCCAGAGAGATGAAAATACAGAAGGGCATCCAAAGAGAGGAGAGAACAGAAGTGCTTCCAGAGAGAGGAGAAGACAACAGGACATCCAAAGAGAGGAGAGAACAGGAGATAATCTAGAGAGAGAAGAGAACAGAAGGGCAACCAGAGATATGAGAGGACAGAAAAAAATCCAGAGAGAGGAGAAGACAGAAGGGCATCCAGGGAGTGGAGAGTACAGAAGGACATCCAGAGAGAGGATAGGAAAGAGGGCATCCTGAGACAGGAAAAGACATAAGGGCATTTCGAGAGAGAGAGGACAGAAGAACATCCCAAAAAAGAAAAAACAGAAGGGCATCCAGAGAGATGAGAGAACAGGAGAGAATCCAGAAAGTGGAGAGCAGAAAAGCCCATCCAGAGAGAGCCGAAGAGTGCAGGACATCCAGAGAGACAAAAGGACGACCGAAGGGCATCCAGAGAGATGAGAAGACAGAAGGGTATTCAGAGAGAGGAGAGGACAGAATGGCATCCAGTTAAAGGAGAGAACAGAAGGGCATCTAGAGAGAGGAGAAAACAAAACCATATCAAGAATGGAGGAGAAGACAGAATTTCATCAAGAGAATCGAGAAAACAGAAGGTCATAGGGACAGAGGAGAAGACAGAAGGGCATCCAGAGACAGGAGAGGACAGAAGGGCATCCAGAATGAGGAGAGCACAAAGGGGAATCCAGAGAGATGAGATAACAGAAGGATATCCAGAGCGAATAAAGGACACAAGGGCATCTTGAGAAAGGAGAGAAAAGAAGTGCGTCCAGAGAGAGGAGAAGACAAAAAGGGAATCCAGAGAGAGGAAAGGACAGAAGGGCTTCTAGAGAGAGGAGAAAACAGAAGGGCATCCAGAGAGAGGAGAGGACAGAAGGGCATCCAGAGAGAGGAGAGGACAGAAGGGCATCCAGAGAGAGGAGAGGACAGAATTCCATCCAGTGAGAGGAGAGGACAGAAGGGCATCCAGAAAGTGGAGAGAACAGAAGGGCATACATGGACAGGAGAGGTCAGATGGGCATCCACATAGAGGAGAGAACAGACGGGAATCCAGAGAGCAGAGAAGACAGAAGGGCATCCAGAGAGAGTAGAGAATAGACTGGTATCCAGAGAGCAGAGAAGACAGAAGGGCATCCAGAGAAAGGAGAAGACAGAAGGGTACCCAGTGAGAGGAGAGAACAGAAGGGCATCCAGAGAGAGGAGAAGACAGAAGGGCATTCATAGTGAGGTTAAAACAGAAGTGCATCCAGGGAGAGGAGAAGAGAGAAGGGCATCCAGAGTGAAGAGAAGACAGAAGAACATCCAGAGAGAGGAGAGATCAGAGGTCGTCCAGAGAGAAAAGAAGACAGAAGCACATCAAGAGAGATGAGAGGACAGAAGTTTATCCAGAAAGAGGAGAGAACAGAAGGGCATACATGGAGAGGAGAGGTCAGAAGGGCATCCACAGAGAGGAGAGAATAGAAGAGCATCCAGATCGAGGAGAAGACAGAAGTGCATCCAGAGAGATGAGAGGACAGAAAAGCATGTAGAGAGAGGAGAAGACAGAAGGGCATCCATAGAGAGGTGAAAACAGAAATGCATCCAGAGATAGGAGAAGAGAGAAGGGCATCCAGAGTGAAGAGAAGACAGAAGAGCATCTGGAGAGAGGAGAGATCAGAAGGTCATCCAGAGAGAGGAGAAGACAGAAGGACATCCAGAGAGATGAGAGGACAGAAGAAAATCCAGAGAGAGGAGAGAACAGAAGGGCATAAAAAGAGAGGAGAGGACACAAGTGCATCCAGAGAGAGGAGAGAATAGAAAGGCATGTAGAGAGAGGAGAAGACAGAAGGGCATCCAGAGAGATGAGAGAACAGAAGAGCATCCAGAGAGAGGAGAGGACACAAGGGCATCCAGTGAGATGAGAGAACAGAAGATCTTTCAGCTAGAAGGGACAACAGAAGGTCATCCACAGAAATGTGAAAACAGAAGATCATCCAGAGAGAGAAGGGAACAGAAGGGCATCCAGAGGGATGACAGTACAGAAGAGAATCGAGAGAGAGAAGAGAACAGTAAGGTAAAAATTGAGATGAGAAGACAGAAATGCATCCAGAGAGAGGAGAATACAGAAGGGCATCCAGACAGAGGAGAGAACAGAAGGTCATCCAGATAGAGGAGAAGACAGAAGGGCATGCAGAGAGATGAGAGGACAGAAAGGCATGTAGAGAGAGGAGAAGACAGAAAGGCATCCATAGATATGTGAAAACAGAAGGGCATCCTGAGAGAGAAGTTGACAGAAGGGCATCCAGAGAGATGACTGGACAGAAGAGCATGCGGAGAATGCAGAGATCAGAACGTCATCTAGAGAAAGCGTAAGACAGAAGGGCATCCAGAGAGAGGAGAGGACAGAAGGGCATTCAGAGGGAGAGGAAAAACAGAAAGGCAAACAGAGAGAGCAGAAGACAGAAGTGCATCTGGGTAGAGGAGAGAACAGAAAGTCATCCACAGAGAGGAGACTACAGACGGTCATCCAGAGAGATGAGAATACAGAAGGGCATCCAAAGAGAGGAGAGAACAGAAGGGCTTCCAGAGAGAGGAGAAGACAGCAGGGGATCCAGAGAGAGGAGAAGACAGAAGGGCATCCAGAGAGAGAAGCGGACACAAAGGCATCCAGAGAGATGAGAGAACAGGAGATAATTTAGAGAGAGAAGAGAACAGAAGGGCAACCAGAGATATGAGAGGACAGAAAAAAATCCAGAGAGAGTAGAGTACAGAAGGGCATCCAGAGCTTGGAGAGTACAGAACGGCATCCAGAGAGAGGAGACAAGAGACAGTCATTCATAGTGACGAAAAGACAGAAGGGCACCCAGAGAGGGGAGAGGACAGAAGGGCATCCAGAGAGAGGAGAAGACAGAAGGGCATCCAGGGAGAGAAGAGGACAGAAGGGCATCCAGTGAGATGAGAGGACAGAAAAGCATGTAGAGAGAGGAGAAGACAGAAAGGCATCCATAGATAGGTGAAAACAGAAGGGCATCCAGGAGAGAAGATGACAGAAGGGCATCCAGAAAGATGACTGGACAGAAAAGCATCCAGAGAATGCAGAGATTAGAATGTCATCCAGAGAGAGTGGAAGACAGAAGGGCATCCAGAGAGAGGAGAGGACAGAAAGGCATCCAGAGAGAGGAAAGAACAGAAGAGCAAATAGAGAGAAGAGAAGACAGAAGTGCATCTGGATAGAGGAGAAAACAGAAAGTCATCCACAGAGAGGAGACAACCGACTGTCATCCAGAGAGATGAAAATACAGAAGGGCATCCAAAGAGAGGAGAGAACAGAAGTGCTTCCAGAGAGAGGAGAAGACAACAGGACATCCAAAGAGAGGAGAGAACAGGAGATTATCTAGAGAGAGAAGAGAACAGAAGGGCAACCAGAGATATGAGAGGACAGAAAAAAAATCCAGAGAGAGGAGAAGACAGAAGGGCATCCAGGGAGTGGAGAGTACAGAAGGACATCCAGAGAGAGGATAGGAAAGAGGGCATCCTGAGACAGGAAAAGACATAAGGGCATTTCGAGAGAGAGAGGACAGAAGAACATCCCAAAAAGAAAAACAGAAGGGCATCCAGAGAGATGACGAGAACAGGAGAGAATCCAGAAGTGGAGAGCAGAAAAGCCCATCCAGAGAGAGCCGAAGAGTGCAGGACATCCAGAGAGACAAAAGGACGACCGAAGGGCATCCAGAGAGATGAGAAGACAGAAGGGTATTCAGAGAGAGGAGAGGACAGAATGGCATCCAGTTAAAGGACGAGAACAGAAGGGCATCTAGAGAGAGGAGAAAACAAAACCATATCAAGAATGGAGGAGAAGACAGAATTTCATCAAGAGAATCGAGAAAACAGAAGGTCATAGGGACAGAGGAGAAGACAGAAGGGCATCCAGAGACAGGAGAGGACAGAAGGCATCCAGAATGAGGAGAGCACAAACGGGAATCCAGAGAGATGAGATAACAGAAGGATATCCAGAGCGAATAGAGGACACAAGGGCATCTTGAGAAAGGAGAGAAAAGAAGTGCGTCCAGAGAGAGGAGAAGACAAAAAGGGAATCCAGAGAGAGGAAAGGACAGAAGGGCTTCTAGAGAGAGGAGAAAACAGAAGGGCATCCAGAGAGAGGAGAGACAGAAGGTCATCCAGAGAGAGGAGAGGACAGAAGGGCATCCAGAGAGAGGAGAGGACAGAATTCCATCCAGTGAGAGGAGAGGACAGAAGGCATCCAGAAAGTGGAGAGAACAGAAGGGCATACATGGACAGGAGAGGTCAGATGGGCATCCACATAGAGGAGAGAACAGACGGGAATCCAGAGAGCAGAGAAGACAGAAGGGCATCCAGAGAGAGTAGAGAATAGACTGGTATCCAGAGAGCAGAGAAGACAGAAGGGCATCCAGAGAAAGGAGAAGACAGAAGGGTACCCAGTGAGAGGAGAGAACAGAAGGGCATCCAGAGAGAGGAGAAGACAGAAGGGCATTCATAGTGAGGTTTAAAACAGAAGTGCATCCAGGAGAGGAGAAGAGAGAAGGGCATCCAGAGTGAAGAGAAGACAGAAGAACATCCAGAGAGAGGAGAGATCAGAGGTCGTCCAGAGAGAAAAGAAGACAGAAGCACATCAAGAGAGATGAGAGGACAGAAGTTTATCCAGAAAGAGGAGAGAACAGAAGGGCATACATGGAGAGGAGAGGTCAGAAGGACATCCACAGAGAGGAGAGAATAGAAGAGCATCCAGATCGAGGAGAAGACAGAAGTGCATCCAGAGAGATGAGAGGACAGAAAAGCATGTAGAGAGAGGAGAAGACAGAAGGGCATCCATAGAGAGGTGAAAACAGAAGTGCATCCAAAGAGAGAAGAGAGAAGGGCATCCAGAGTGAAGAGAAGACAGAAGAGCATCTGGAGAGAGGAGAGATCAGAAGGTCATCCAGAGAGAGGAGAAGACAGAAGGACATCCAGAGAGATGAGAGGACAGAAGAAAATCCAGAGAGAGGAGAGAACAGAAGGGCATAAAAAGAGAGGAGAGGACACAAGTGCATCCAGAGAGAGGAGAGAATAGAAAGGCATGTAGAGAGAGGAGAAGACAGAAGGGCATCCAGAGAGATGAGAGAACAGAAGAGCATCCAGAGAGAGGAGAGGACACAACGGCATCCAGAGAGATGAGAGAACAGAAGATCTTTCAGTGAGAGGGGAGAACAAAAGGTCATCCACAGAGATGTGTGAACAGAAGATCATCCAGAGAGAGATGGGAACAGAAGGGCATCCAGAGGGATGAGAGTACAGAAGAGGATCTAGAGAGAGGAGAGAACAGTAAGGTAAAAATTGAGATGAGAAGACAGAAATGCATCCAGAGAGAGGAGAATACAGAAGGGCATCCAGACAGAGGAGAGAACAGAAGGTCATCCAGATAGAGGAGAAGACAGAAGGGCATGCAGAGAGATGAGAGGACAGAAAGGCATGTAGAGAGAGGAGAAGACAGAAAGGCATCCATAGATATGTGAAAACAGAAGGGCATCCTGAGAGAGAAGTTGACAGAAGGGCATCCAGAGAGATGACTGGACAGAAGAGCATGGGAGAATGCAGAGATCAGAACGTCATCTAGAGAAAGCGTAAGACAGAAGGGCATCCAGAGAGAGGAGAGGACAGAAGGGCATTCAGAGGGAGAGGAAAAAACAGAAAGGCAAACAGAGAGAGCAGAAGACAGAAGTGCATCTGGGTAGAGGAGAGAACAGAAAGTCATCCACAGAGAGGAGACTACAGACGGTCATCCAGAGAGATGAGAATACAGAAGGGCATCCAAAGAGAGGAGAGAACAGAAGGGCTTCCAGAGAGAGGAGAAGACAGCAGGGGATCCAGAGAGAGGAGAAGACAGAAGGGCATCCAGAGAGAGAAGCGGACACAAAGGCATCCAGAGAGATGAGAGAACAGGAGATAATTTAGAGAGAGAAGAGAACAGAAGGGCAACCAGAGATATGAGAGGACAGAAAAAAATCCAGAGAGAGTAGAGTACAGAAGGGCATCCAGAGCTTGGAGAGTACAGAACGGCATCCAGAGAGAGGAGACAAGAGACAGTCATTCATAGTGACGAAAAGACAGAAGGGCACCCAGAGAGGGGAGAGGACAGAAGGGCATCCAAAGAGAAGAGAACAGAAGGGCATCCAGATAGAGGAGAAGACAGAAGGGCATCCAGTGAGATGAGAGGACAGAAAAAGCATGTAGAGAGAGGAGAAGACAGAAAGGCATCCATAGATAGGTGAAAACAGAAGGGCATCCAGGGAGAGAAGATGACAGAAGGGCATCCAGAAAGATGACTGGACAGAAAAGCATCCAGAGAATGCAGAGATTAGAATGTCATCCAAAGAGAGTGGAAGACAGAAGGGCATCCAGAGAGAGGAGAGGACAGAAGAGCATCCAGAGAGAGGAAAGAACAGAAGGGCATAGAGAGAGAGAAGAGAAGACAGAAGTGCATCTGGATAGAGGAGAAAACAGAAAGTCATCCACAGAGAGGAGACAACCGACTGTCATCCAGAGAGATGAAAATACAGAAGGGCATCCAAAGAGAGGAGAGAACAGAAGTGCTTCCAGAGAGAGGAGAAGACAACAGGACATCCAAAGAGAGGAGAGAACAGGAGATAATCTAGAGAGAGAAGAGAACAGAAGGGCAACCAGAGATATGAGAGGACAGAAAAAAATCCAGAGAGAGGAGAAGACAGAAGGGCATCCAGGGAGTGGAGAGTACAGAAGGACATCCAGAGAGAGGATAGGAAAGAGGGCATCCTGAGACAGGAAAAGACATAAGGGCATTTCGAGAGAGAGAGGACAGAAGAACATCCCAAAAGAAGAAAAAACAGAAGGGCATCCAGAGAGATGAGAGAACAGGAGAGAATCCAGAAAGTGGAGAGCAGAAAAGCCCATCCAGAGAGAGCCGAAGAGTGCAGGACATCCAGAGAGACAAAAGGACGACCGAAGGGCATCCAGAGAGATGAGAAGACAGAAGGGTATTCAGAGAGAGGAGAGGACAGAATGGCATCCAGTTAAAGGAGAGAACAGAAGGGCATCTAGAGAGAGGAGAAAACAAAACCATATCAAGAATGGAGGAGAAGACAGAATTTCATCAAGAGAATCGAGAAAACAGAAGGTCATAGGGACAGAGGAGAAGACAGAAGGGCATCCAGAGACAGGAGAGGACAGAAGGGCATCCAGAATGAGGAGAGCACAAACGGGAATCCAGAGAGATGAGATAACAGAAGGATATCCAGAGCGAATAGAGGACACAAGGGCATCTTGAGAAAGGAGAGAAAAGAAGTGCGTCCAGAGAGAGGAGAAGACAAAAAGGGAATCCAGAGAGAGGAAAGGACAGAAGGGCTTCTAGAGAGAGGAGAAAACAGAAGGGCATCCAGAGAGAGGAGAGGACAGAAGGGCATCCAGAGAGAGGAGAGGACAGAATTCCATCCAGTGAGAGGAGAGGACAGAAGGGCATCCAGAAAGTGGAGAGAACAGAAGGGCATACATGGACAGGAGAGGTCAGATGGGCATCCACATAGAGGAGAGAACAGACGGGAATCCAGAGAGCAGAGAAGACAGAAGGGCATCCAGAGAGAGTAGAGAATAGACTGGTATCCAGAGAGCAGAGAAGACAGAAGGGCATCCAGAGAAAGGAGAAGACAGAAGGGTACCCAGTGAGAGGAGAGAACAGAAGGGCATCCAGAGAGATGAGAGAAGACAGAAGGGCATTCATAGTGAGGTTAAAACAGAAGTGCATCCAGGGAGAGGAGAAGAGAGAAGGGCATCCAGAGTGAAGAGAAGACAGAAGAACATCCAGAGAGAGGAGAGATCAGAGGTCGTCCAGAGAGAAAAGAAGACAGAAGCACATCAAGAGAGATGAGAGGACAGAAGTTTATCCAGAAAGAGGAGAGAACAGAAGGGCATACATGGAGAGGAGAGATCAGAAGGGCATCCACAGAGAGGAGAGAATAGAAGAGCATCCAGATCGAGGAGAAGACAGAAGTGCATCCAGAGAGATGAGAGGACAGAAAAGCATGTAGAGAGAGGAGAAGACAGAAGGGCATCCATAGAGAGGTGAAAACAGAAGTGCATCCAGAGAGAGAAGAGAGAAGGGCATCCAGAGTGAAGAGAAGACAGAAGAGCATCTGGAGAGAGGAGAGATCAGAAGGTCATCCAGAGAGAGGAGAAGACAGAAGGACATCCAGAGAGATGAGAGGACAGAAGAAAATCCAGAGAGAGGAGAGAACAGAAGGGCATAAAAGAGAGGAGAGGACACAAGTGCATCCAGAGAGAGGAGAGAATAGAAAGGCATGTAGAGAGAGGAGAAGACAGAAGGGCATCCAGAGAGATGAGAGAACAGAAGAGCATCCAGAGAGAGGAGAGGACACAACGGCATCCAGAGAGATGAGAGAACAGAAGATCTTTCAGTGAGAGGGGAGAACAAAAGGTCATCCACAGAGATGTGTGAACAGAAGATCATCCAGAGAGAGATGGGAACAGAAGGGCATCCAGAGGGATGAGAGTACAGAAGAGGATCTAGAGAGAGGAGAGAACAGTAAGGTAAAAATTGAGATGAGAAGACAGAAATGCATCCAGAGAGAGGAGAATACAGAAGGGCATCCAGACAGAGGAGAGAACAGAAGGTCATCCAGATAGAGGAGAAGACAGAAGGGCATGCAGAGAGATGAGAGGACAGAAAGGCATGTAGAGAGAGGAGAAGACAGAAAGGCATCCATAGATATGTGAAAACAGAAGGGCATCTTGAGAGAGAAGTTGACAGAAGGGCATCCAGAGAGATGACTGGACAGAAGAGCATGCGGAGAATGCAGAGATCAGAACGTCATCTAGAGAAAGCGTAAGACAGAAGGGCATCCAGAGAGAGGAGAGGACAGAAGGGCATTCAGAGGGAGAGGAAAAACAGAAAGGCAAACAGAGAGAGCAGAAGACAGAAGTGCATCTGGGTAGAGGAGAGAACAGAAAGTCATCCACAGAGAGGAGACTACAGACGGTCATCCAGAGAGATGAGAATACAGAAGGGCATCCAAAGAGAGGAGAGAACAGAAGGGCTTCCAGAGAGAGGAGAAGACAGCAGGGGATCCAGAGAGAGGAGAAGACAGAAGGGCATCCAGAGAGAGAAGCGGACACAAAGGCATCCAGAGAGATGAGAGAACAGGAGATAATTTAGAGAGAGAAGAGAACAGAAGGGCAACCAGAGATATGAGAGGACAGAAAAAAATCCAGAGAGAGTAGAGTACAGAAGGGCATCCAGAGCTTGGAGAGTACAGAACGGCATCCAGAGAGAGGAGACAAGAGACAGTCATTCATAGTGACGAAAAGACAGAAGGGCACCCAGAGAGGGGAGAGGACAGAAGGGCATCCAAAGAGAAGAGAACAGAAGGGCATCCAGATAGAGGAGAAGACAGAAGGGCATCCAGTGAGATGAGAGGACAGAAAGCATGTAGAGAGAGGAGAAGACAGAAAGGCATCCATAGATAGGTGAAAACAGAAGGGCATCCAGGGAGAGAAGATGACAGAAGGGCATCCAGAAAGATGACTGGACAGAAAAGCATCCAGAGAATGCAGAGATTAGAATGTCATCCAAAGAGAGTGGAAGACAGAAGGGCATCCAGAGAGAGGAGAGGACAGAAGAGCATCCAGAGAGAGGAAAGAACAGAAGAGCAAATAGAGAGAAGAGAAGACAGAAGTGCATCTGGATAGAGGAGAAAACAGAAAGTCATCCACAGAGAGGAGACAACCGACTGTCATCCAGAGAGATGAAAATACAGAAGGGCATCCAAAGAGAGGAGAGAACAGAAGTGCTTCCAGAGAGAGGAGAAGACAACAGGACATCCAAAGAGAGGAGAGAACAGGAGATAATCTAGAGAGAGAAGAGAACAGAAGGGCAACCAGAGATATGAGAGGACAGAAAAAAATCCAGAGAGAGGAGAAGACAGAAGGGCATCCAGGGAGTGGAGAGTACAGAAGGACATCCAGAGAGAGGATAGGACAGAGGGCATCCTGAGACAGGAAAAGACATAAGGGCATTTCGAGAGAGAGAGGACAGAAGAACATCCCAAAAGAAGAAAAAACAGAAGGGCATCCAGAGAGATGAGAGAACAGGAGAGAATCCAGAAAGTGGAGAGCAGAAAAGCCCATCCAGAGAGAGCCGAAGAGTGCAGGACATCCAGAGAGACAAAAGGACGACCGAAGGGCATCCAGAGAGATGAGAAGACAGAAGGGTATTCAGAGAGAGGAGAGGACAGAATGGCATCCAGTTAAAGGAGAGAACAGAAGGGCATCTAGAGAGAGGAGAAAACAAAACCATATCAAGAATGGAGGAGAAGACAGAATTTCATCAAGAGAATCGAGAAAACAGAAGGTCATAGGGACAGAGGAGAAGACAGAAGGGCATCCAGAGACAGGAGAGGACAGAAGGGCATCCAGAATGAGGAGAGCACAAAGGGGAATCCAGAGAGATGAGATAACAGAAGGATATCCAGAGCGAATAGAGGACACAAGGGCATCTTGAGAAAGGAGAGAAAAGAAGTGCGTCCAGAGAGAGGAGAAGACAAAAAGGGAATCCAGAGAGAGGAAAGGACAGAAGGGCTTCTAGAGAGAGGAGAAAACAGAAGGGCATCCAGAGAGAGGAGAGACCAGAAGGGCATAGAGAGAGGAGAGAGGACAGAATTCCATCCAGTGAGAGGAGAGGACAGAAGGGCATCCAGAAAGTGGAGAGAACAGAAGGGCATACATGGACAGGAGAGGTCAGATGGGCATCCACATAGAGGAGAGAATAGAAGGGCATCCAGAGAGCAGAGAAGACAGAAGGGCATCCAGAGAGAGTAGAGAATAGACTGGTATCCAGAGAGCAGAGAAGACAGAAGGGCATCCAGAGAAAGGAGAAGACAGAAGGGTACCCAGTGAGAGGAGAGAACAGAAGGGCATCCAGAGAGAGGAGAAGACAGAAGGGCATTCATAGTGAGGTTAAAACAGAAGTGCATCCAGGGAGAGGAGAAGAGAGAAGGGCATCCAGAGTGAAGAGAAGACAGAAGAACATCCAGAGAGAGGAGAGATCAGAGGTCGTCCAGAGAGAAAAGAAGACAGAAGCACATCAAGAGAGATGAGAGGACAGAAGTTTATCCAGAAAGAGGAGAGAACAGAAGGGCATACATGGAGAGGAGAGGTCAGAAGGGCATCCACAGAGAGGAGAGAATAGAAGAGCATCCAGATCGAGGAGAAGACAGAAGTGCATCCAGAGAGATGAGGAGGACAGAAAAGCATGTAGAGAGAGGAGAAGACAGAAGGGCATCCATAGAGAGGTGAAAACAGAAGTGCATCCAGAGAGAGAAGAGAGAAGGGCATCCAGAGTGAAGAGAAGACAGAAGAGCATCTGGAGAGAGGAGAGATCAGAAGGTCATCCAGAGAGAGGAGAAGACAGAAGGACATCCAGAGAGATGAGAGGACAGAAGAAAATCCAGAGAGAGGAGAGAACAGAAGGGCATAAAAAGAGAGGAGAGGACACAAGTGCATCCAGAGAGAGGAGAGAATAGAAAGGCATGTAGAGAGAGGAGAAGACAGAAGGGCATCCAGAGAGATGAGAGAACAGAAGAGCATCCAGAGAGAGGAGAGGACACAACGGCATCCAGAGAGATGAGAGAACAGAAGATCTTTCAGTGAGAGGGGAGAACAAAAGGTCATCCACAGAGATGTGTGAACAGAAGATCATCCAGAGAGAGATGGGAACAGAAGGGCATCCAGAGGGATGAGAGTACAGAAGAGGATCTAGAGAGAGGAGAGAACAGTAAGGTAAAAATTGAGATGAGAAGACAGAAATGCATCCAGAGAGAGGAGAATACAGAAGGGCATCCAGACAGAGGAGAGAACAGAAGGTCATCCAGATAGAGGAGAAGACAGAAGGGCATGCAGAGAGATGAGAGGACAGAAAGGCATGTAGAGAGAGGAGAAGACAGAAAGGCATCCATAGATATGTGAAAACAGAAGGGCATCTTGAGAGAGAAGTTGACAGAAGGGCATCCAGAGAGATGACTGGACAGAAGAGCATGCGGAGAATGCAGAGATCAGAACGTCATCTAGAGAAAGCGTAAGACAGAAGGGCATCCAGAGAGAGGAGAGGACAGAAGGGCATTCAGAGGGAGAGGAAAAAACAGAAAGGCAAACAGAGAGAGCAGAAGACAGAAGTGCATCTGGGTAGAGGAGAGAACAGAAAGTCATCCACAGAGAGGAGACTACAGACGGTCATCCAGAGAGATGAGAATACAGAAGGGCATCCAAAGAGAGGAGAGAACAGAAGGGCTTCCAGAGAGAGGAGAAGACAGCAGGGGATCCAGAGAGAGGAGAAGACAGAAGGGCATCCAGAGAGAGAAGCGGACACAAAGGCATCCAGAGAGATGAGAGAACAGGAGATAATTTAGAGAGAGAAGAGAACAGAAGGGCAACAGAGATATGAGAGGACAGAAAAAAATCCAGAGAGAGTAGAGTACAGAAGGGCATCAGAGCTTGGAGAGTACAGAACGGCATCCAGAGAGAGGAGACAAGAGACAGTCATTCATAGTGACGAAAAGACAGAAGGGCACCCAGAGAGGGGAGAGGACAGAAGGGCATCCAAAGAGAAGAGAACAGAAGGGCATCCAGATAGAGGAGAAGACAGAAGGGCATCCAGTGAGATGAGAGGACAGAAAAGCATGTAGAGAGAGGAGAAGACAGAAAGGCATCCATAGATAGGTGAAAACAGAAGGGCATCCAGGGAGAGAAGATGACAGAAGGGCATCCAGAAAGATGACTGGACAGAAAAGCATCCAGAGAATGCAGAGATTAGAATGTCATCCAAAGAGAGTGGAAGACAGAAGGGCATCCAGAGAGAGGAGAGGACAGAAGAGCATCCAGAGAGAGGAAAGAACAGAAGAGCAAATGGAGAGAAGAGAAGACAGAAGTGCAATCTGGATAGAGGAGAAAACAGAAAGTCATCCACAGAGAGGAGACAACCGACTGTCATCCAGAGAGATGAAAATACAGAAGGGCATCCAAAGAGAGGAGAGAACAGAAGTGCTTCCAGAGAGAGGAGAAGACAACAGGACATCCAAAGAGAGAGAGAACAGGAGATAATCTAGAGAGAGAAGAGAACAGAAGGGCAACCAGAGATATGAGAGGACAGAAAAAAATCCAGAGAGAGGAGAAGACAGAAGGGCATCCAGGGAGTGGAGAGTACAGAAGGACATCCAGAGAGAGGATAGGAAAGAGGGCATCCTGAGACAGGAAAAGACATAAGGGCATTTCGAGAGAGAGAGGACAGAAGAACATCCCAAAAAAGAAAAACAGAAGGGCATCCAGAGAGATGAGAGAACAGGAGAGAATCCAGAAAGTGGAGAGCAGAAAAGCCCATCCAGAGAGAGCCGAAGAGTGCAGGACATCCAGAGAGACAAAAGGACGACCGAAGGGCATCCAGAGAGATGAGAAGACAGAAGGGTATTCAGAGAGAGGAGAGGACAGAATGGCATCCAGTTAAAGGAGAGAACAGAAGGGCATCTAGAGAGAGGAGAAAACAAAACCATATCAAGAATGGAGGAGAAGACAGAATTTCATCAAGAGAATCGAGAAAACAGAAGGTCATAGGGACAGAGGAGAAGACAGAAGGGCATCCAGAGACAGGAGAGGACAGAAGGGCATCCAGAATGAGGAGAGCACAAAATGGGAATCCAGAGAGATGAGATAACAGAAGGATATCCAGAGCGAATAGAGGACACAAGGGCATCTTGAGAAAGGAGAGAAAAGAAGTGCGTCCAGAGAGAGGAGAAGACAAAAAGGGAATCCAGAGAGAGGAAAGGACAGAAGGGCTTCTAGAGAGAGGAGAAAACAGAAGGGCATCCAGAGAGAGGAGAGGACAGAATTCCATCCAGTGAGAGGAGAGGACAGAAGGGCATCCAGAAAGTGGAGAGAACAGAAGGGCATACATGGACAGGAGAGGTCAGATGGGCATCCACATAGAGGAGAGAACAGACGGGAATCCAGAGAGCAGAGAAGACAGAAGGGCATCCAGAGAGAGTAGAGAATAGACTGGTATCCAGAGAGCAGAGAAGACAGAAGGGCATCCAGAGAAAGGAGAAGACAGAAGGGTACCCAGTGAGAGGAGAGAACAGAAGGGCATCCAGAGAGAGGAGAAGACAGAAGGGCATTCATAGTGAGGTTAAAACAGAAGTGCATCCAGGGAGAGGAGAAGAGAGAAGGGCATCCAGAGTGAAGAGAAGACAGAAGAACATCCAGAGAGAGGAGAGATCAGAGGTCGTCCAGAGAGAAAAGAAGACAGAAGCACATCAAGAGAGATGAGAGGACAGAAGTTTATCCAGAAAGAGGAGAGAACAGAAGGGCATACATGGAGAGGAGAGGTCAGAAGGGCATCCACAGAGAGGAGAGAATAGAAGAGCATCCAGATAGAGGAGAAGACAGAAGTGCATCCAGAGAGATGAGAGGACAGAAAAGCATGTAGAGAGAGGAGAAGACAGAAGGGCATCCATAGAGAGGTGAAAACAAAAGTGCATCCAGAGAAAGAAGAGAGAAGGGCATCCAGAGTGAAGAGAAGACAGAAGAGCATCTGGAGAGAGGAGAGATCAGAAGGTCATCCAGAGAGAGGAGAAGACAGAAGGACATCCAGAGAGATGAGAGGACAGAAGAAAATCCAGAGAGAGGAGAGAACAGAAGGGCATAAAAAGAGAGGAGAGGACACAAGTGCATCCAGAGAGAGGAGAGAATAGAAAGGCATGTAGAGAGAGGAGAAGACAGAAGGGCATCCAGAGAGATGAGAGAACAGAAGAGCATCCAGAGAGAGGATGAGGACACAACGGCATCCAGAGAGATGAGAGAACAGAAGATCTTTCAGTGAGAGGGGAGAACAAAAGGTCATCCACAGAGATGTGTGAACAGAAGATCATCCAGAGAGAGATGGGAACAGAAGGGCATCCAGAGGGATGAGAGTACAGAAGAGGATCTAGAGAGAGGAGAGAACAGTAAGGTAAAAATTGAGATGAGAAGACAGAAATGCATCCAGAGAGAGGAGAATACAGAAGGGCATCCAGACAGAGGAGAAGACAAAAAGGTCATCCAGATAGAGGAGAAGACAGAAGGGCATGCAGAGAGATGAGAGGACAGAAAGGCATGTAGAGAGAGGAGAAGACAGAAAGGCATCCATAGATATGTGAAAACAGAAGGGCATCCTGAGAGAGAAGTTGACAGAAGGGCATCCAGAGAGATGACTGGACAGAAGAGCATGCGGAGAATGCAGAGATCAGAACGTCATCTAGAGAAAGCGTAAGACAGAAGGGCATCCAGAGAGAGGAGAGGACAGAAGGGCATTCAGAGGGAGAGGAAAACAGAAAGGCAAACAGAGAGAGCAGAAGACAGAAGTGCATCTGGGTAGAGGAGAGAAACAGAAAGTCATCCACAGAGAGGAGACTACAGACGGTCATCCAGAGAGATGAGAATACAGAAGGGCATCCAAAGAGAGGAGAGAACAGAAGGCTTCCAGAGAGAGGAGAAGACAGCAGGGGATCCAGAGAGAGGAGAAGACAGAAGGGCATCCAGAGAGAGAAGCGGACACAAAGGCATCCAGAGAGATGAGAGAACAGGAGATAATTTAGAGAGAGAAGAGAACAGAAGGGCAACCAGAGATATGAGAGGACAGAAAAAAATCCAGAGAGAGTAGAGTACAGAAGGGCATCCAGAGCTTGGAGAGTACAGAACGGCATCCAGAGAGAGGAGACAAGAGACAGTCATTCATAGTGACGAAAAGACAGAAGGGCACCCAGAGAGGGGAGAGGACAGAAGGGCATCCAAAGAGAAGAGAACAGAAGGGCATCCAGATAGAGGAGAAGACAGAAGGGCATCCAGTGAGATGAGAGGACAGAAAAGCATGTAGAGAGAGGAGAAGACAGAAAGGCATCCATAGATAGGTGAAAACAGAAGGGCATCCAGGGAGAGAAGATGACAGAAGGGCATCCAGAAAGATGACTGGACAGAAAAGCATCCAGAGAATGCAGAGATTAGAATGTCATCCAAAGAGAGTGGAAGACAGAAGGGCATCCAGAGAGAGGAGAGGACAGAAGAGCATCCAGAGAGAGGAAAGAACAGAAGAGCAAATGGAGAGAAGAGAAGACAGAAGTGCATCTGGATAGAGGAGAAAACAGAAAGTCATCCACAGAGAGGAGACAACCGACTGTCATCCAGAGAGATGAAAATACAGAAGGGCATCCAAAGAGAGGAGAGAACAGAAGTGCTTCCAGAGAGAGGAGAAGACAACAGGACATCCAAAGAGAGGAGAGAACAGGAGATAATCTAGAGAGAGAAGAGAACAGAAGGGCAACCAGAGATATGAGAGGACAGAAAAAAATCCAGAGAGAGGAGAAGACAGAAGGGCATCCAGGGAGTGGAGAGTACAGAAGGACATCCAGAGAGAGGATAGGAAAGAGGGCATCCTGAGACAGGAAAAGACATAAGGGCATTTCGAGAGAGAGAGGACAGAAGAACATCCCAAAAGAAGAAAAAACAGAAGGGCATCCAGAGAGATGAGAGAACAGGAGAGAATCCAGAAAGTGGAGAGCAGAAAAGCCCATCCAGAGAGAGCCGAAGAGTGCAGGACATCCAGAGAGACAAAAGGACGACCGAAGGGCATCCAGAGAGATGAGAAGACAGAAGGGTATTCAGAGAGAGGAGAGGACAGAATGGCATCCAGTTAAAGGAGAGAACAGAAGGGCATCTAGAGAGAGGAGAAAACAAAACCATATCAAGAATGGAGGAGAAGACAGAATTTCATCAAGAGAATCGAGAAAACAGAAGGTCATAGGGACAGAGGAGAAGACAGAAGGGCATCCAGAGACAGGAGAGGACAGAAGGGCATCCAGAATGAGGAGAGCACAAACGGGAATCCAGAGAGATGAGATAACAGAAGGATATCCAGAGCGAATAGAGGACACAAGGGCATCTTGAGAAAGGAGAGAAAAGAAGTGCGTCCAGAGAGAGGAGAAGACAAAAAGGGAATCCAGAGAGAGGAAAGGACAGAAGGGCTTCTAGAGAGAGGAGAAAACAGAAGGGCATCCAGAGAGAGGAGAGGACAGAAGGGCATCCAGAGAGAGGAGAGGACAGAATTCCATCCAGTGAGAGGAGAGGACAGAAGGGCATCCAGAAAGTGGAGAGAACAGAAGGGCATACATGGACAGGAGAGGTCAGATGGGCATCCACATAGAGGAGAGAACAGACGGGAATCCAGAGAGCAGAGAAGACAGAAGGGCATCCAGAGAAAGGAGAAGACAGAAGGGTACCCAGTGAGAGGAGAGAACAGAAGGGCATCCAGAGAGAGGAGAAGACAGAAGGGCATTCATAGTGAGGTTAAAACAGAAGTGCATCCAGGGAGAGGAGAAGAGAGAAGGGCATCCAGAGTGAAGAGAAGACAGAAGAACATCCAGAGAGAGGAGAGATCAGAGGTCGTCCAGAGAGAAAAGAAGACAGAAGCACATCAAGAGAGATGAGAGGACAGAAGTTTATCCAGAAAGAATAGAGAACAGAAGGGCATACATGGAGAGGAGAGGTCAGAAGGGCATCCACAGAGAGGAGAGAATAGAAGAGCATCCAGATCGAGGAGAAGACAGAAGTGCATCCAGAGAGATGAGAGGACAGAAAAGCATGTAGAGAGAGGAGAAGACAGAAGGGCATCATTAGAGAGGTGAAAACAGAAGTGCATCCAGAGAGAGAAGAGAGAAGGGCATCCAGAGTGAAGAGAAGACAGAAGAGCATCTGGAGAGAGGAGAGATCAGAAGGTCATCCAGAGAGAGGAGAAGACAGAAGGACATCCAGAGAGATGAGAGGACAGAAGAAAATCCAGAGAGAGGAGAGAACAGAAGGGAATAAAAAGAGAGGAGAGGACACAAGTGCATCCAGAGAGAGGAGAGAATAGAAAGGCATGTAGAGAGAGGAGAAGACAGAAGGGCATCCAGAGAGATGAGAGAACAGAAGAGCATCCAGAGAGAGGAGAGGACACAACGGCATCCAGAGAGATGAGAGAACAGAAGATCTTTCAGTGAGAGGGGAGAACAAAAGGTCATCCACAGAGATGTGTGAACAGAAGATCATCCAGAGAGAGATGGGAACAGAAGGGCATCCAGAGGGATGAGAGTACAGAAGAGGATCTAGAGAGAGGAGAGAAACAGTAAGGTAAAAATTGAGATGAGAAGACAGAAATGCATCCAGAGAGAGGAGAATACAGAAGGGCATCCAGACAGAGGAGAGAACAGAAGGTCATCCAGATAGAGGAGAAGACAGAAGGGCATGCAGAGAGATGAGAGGACAGAAAGGCATGTAGAGAGAGGAGAAGACAGAAAGGCATCCATAGATATGTGAAAACAGAAGGGCATCCTGAGAGAGAAGTTGACAGAAGGGCATCCAGAGAGATGACTGGACAGAAGAGCATGCGGAGAATGCAGAGATCAGAACGTCATCTAGAGAAAGCGTAAGACAGAAGGGCATCCAGAGAGAGGAGAGGACAGAAGGGCATTCAGAGGGAGAGGAAAAACAGAAAGGCAAACAGAGAGAGCAGAAGACAGAAGTGCATCTGGGTAGAGGAGAGAACAGAAAGTCATCCACAGAGAGGAGACTACAGACGGTCATCCAGAGAGATGAGAATACAGAAGGGCATCCAAAGAGAGGAGAGAACAGAAGGGCTTCCAGAGAGAGGAGAAGACAGCAGGGGATCCAGAGAGAGGAGAAGACAGAAGGGCATCCAGAGAGAGGAGAGAACAGAAAGGCATCCAGAGAGATGAGAGAACAGGAGATAATATAGTGAGAGAAGAGAACAGAAGGGCAACCAGAGATATGAGAGGACAGAAAATAATCTAGAGAGAGTAGAGCACAGAAGGGCAACCAGAGCTTGGAGAGTACAGAACGGCATCAGAGAGAGGAGAGAAGAGACAGTCATTCATAGTGACGAAAAGACAGAAGGGCACCCAGAGAGGGGAGAGGACAGAAGGGCATCCAAAGAGAAGAGAACAGAAGGGCATCCAGAGAGAGGAGAAGACAGAAGGGCATCCAGAGAGAGGAGAGGACAGAAAAGCATGTAGAGAGAGGAGAAGACAGAAAGGCATCCATAGATAGGTGAAAACAGAAGGGCATCCAGGGAGAGAAGATGACAGAAGGGCATCCAGAAAGATGACTGGACAGAAAAGCATCCAGAGAATGCAGAGATTAGAATGTCATCCAAAGAGAGTGGAAGACAGAAGGGCATCCAGAGAGAGGAGAGGACAGAAGAGCATCCAGAGAGAGGAAAGAACAGAAGAGCAAATGGAGAGAAGAGAAGACAGAAGTGCATCTGGATAGAGGAGAAAACAGAAAGTCATCCACAGAGAGGAGACAACCGACTGTCATCCAGAGAGATGAAAATACAGAAGGGCATCCAAAGAGAGGAGAGAACAGAAGTGCTTCCAGAGAGAGGAGAAGACAACAGGACATCCAAAGAGAGGAGAGAACAGGAGATAATCTAGAGAGAGAAGAGAACAGAAGGGCAACCAGAGATATGAGAGGACAGAAAAAAAATCCAGAGAGAGGAGAAGACAGAAGGGCATCCAGGGAGTGGAGAGTACAGAAGGACATCCAGAGAGAGGATAGGAAAGAGGGCATCCTGAGACAGGAAAAGACATAAGGGCATTTCGAGAGAGAGAGGACAGAAGAACATCCCAAAAGAAGAAAAAACAGAAGGGCATCCAGAGAGATGAGAGAACAGGAGAGAATCCAGAAAGTGGAGAGCAGAAAAGCCCATCCAGAGAGAGCCGAAGAGTGCAGGACATCCAGAGAGACAAAAGGACGACCGAAGGGCATCCAGAGAGATGAGAAGACAGAAGGGTATTCAGAGAGAGGAGAGGACAGAATGGCATCCAGTTAAAGGAGAGAACAGAAGGGCATCTAGAGAGAGGAGAAAACAAAACCATATCAAGAATGGAGGAGAAGACAGAATTTCATCAAGAGAATCGAGAAAACAGAAGGTCATAGGGACAGAGGAGAAGACAGAAGGGCATCCAGAGACAGGAGAGGACAGAAGGGCATCCAGAATGAGGAGAGCACAAACGGGAATCCAGAGAGATGAGATAACAGAAGGATATCCAGAGCGAATAGAGGACACAAGGGCATCTTGAGAAAGGAGAGAAAAGAAGTGCGTCAGAGAGAGGAGAAGACAAAAAGGGAATCCAGAGAGAGGAAAGGACAGAAGGGCTTCTAGAGAGAGGAGAAAACAGAAGGGCATCCAGAGAGAGGAGAGGACAGAAGGGCATCCAGAGAGAAGAGAGGACAGAAGGGCATCCAGAGAGAGGAGAGGACAGAATTCCATCCAGTGAGAGGAGAGGACAGAAGGGCATCCAGAAAGTGGAGAGAACAGAAGGGCATACATGGACAGGAGAGGTCAGATGGGCATCCACATAGAGGAGAGAACAGACGGGAATCCAGAGAGCAGAGAAGACAGAAGGGCATCCAGAGAGAGTAGAGAATAGACTGGTATCCAGAGAGCAGAGAAGACAGAAGGGCATCCAGAGAAAGGAGAAGACAGAAGGGTACCCAGTGAGAGGAGAGAACAGAAGGGCATCCAGAGAGAGGAGAAGACAGAAGGGCATTCATAGTGAGGTTAAAACAGAAGTGCATCCAGGGAGAGGAGAAGAGAGAAGGGCATCCAGAGTGAAGAGAAGACAGAAGAACATCCAGAGAGAGGAGAGATCAGAGGTCGTCCAGAGAGAAAAGAAGACAGAAGCACATCAAGAGAGATGAGAGGACAGAAGTTTATCCAGAAAGAGGAGAGAACAGAAGGGCATACATGGAGAGGAGAGGTCAGAAGGGCATCCACAGAGAGGAGAGAATAGAAGAGCATCCAGATCGAGGAGAAGACAGAAGTGCATCCAGAGAGATGAGAGGACAGAAAAGCATGTAGAGAGAGGAGAAGACAGAAGGGCATCCATAGAGAGGTGAAAACAGAAGTGCATCCAGAGAGAGAAGAGAGAAGGGCATCCAGAGTGAAGAGAAGACAGAAGAGCATCTGGAGAGAGGAGAGATCAGAAGGTCATCCAGAGAGAGGAGAAGACAGAAGGACATCCAGAGAGATGAGAGGACAGAAGAAAATCCAGAGAGAGGAGAGAACAGAAGGGCATAAAAAGAGAGGAGAGGACACAAGTGCATCCAGAGAGAGGAGAGAATAGAAAGGCATGTAGAGAGAGGAGAAGACAGAAGGGCATCCAGAGAGATGAGAGAACAGAAGAGCATCCAGAGAGAGGAGAGGACACAACGGCATCCAGAGAGATGAGAGAACAGAAGATCTTTCAGTGAGAGGGGAGAACAAAAGGTCATCCACAGAGATGTGTGAACAGAAGATCATCCAGAGAGAGATGGGAACAGAAGGGCATCCAGAGGGATGAGAGTACAGAAGAGGATCTAGAGAGAGGAGAGAACAGTAAGGTAAAATTGAGATGAGAAGACAGAAATGCATCCAGAGAGAGGAGAATACAGAAGGGCATCCAGACAGAGGAGAGAACAGAAGGTCATCCAGATAGAGGAGAAGACAGAAGGGCATGCAGAGAGATGAGAGGACAGAAAGGCATGTAGAGAGAGGAGAAGACAGAAAGGCATCCATAGATATGTGAAAACAGAAGGGCATCCTGAGAGAGAAGTTGACAGAAGGGCATCCAGAGAGATGACTGGACAGAAGAGCATGCGGAGAATGCAGAGATCAGAACGTCATCTAGAGAAAGCGTAAGACAGAAGGGCATCCAGAGAGAGGAGAGGACAGAAGGGCATTCAGAGGGAGAGGAAAAACAGAAAGGCAAACAGAGAGAGCAGAAGACAGAAGTGCATCTGGGTAGAGGAGAGAACAGAAAGTCATCCACAGAGAGGAGACTACAGACGGTCATCCAGAGAGATGAGAATACAGAAGGGCATCCAAAGAGAGGAGAGAACAGAAGGGCTTCCAGAGAGAGGAGAAGACAGCAGGGGATCCAGAGAGAGGAGAAGACAGAAGGGCATCCAGAGAGAGAAGATGACACAAAGGCATCCAGAGAGATGAGAGAACAGGAGATAATTTAGAGAGAGAAGAGAACAGAAGGGCAACCAGAGATATGAGAGGACAGAAAAAAATCCAGAGAGAGTAGAGTACAGAAGGGCATCCAGAGCTTGGAGAGTACAGAACGGCATCCAGAGAGAGGAGACAAGAGACAGTCATTCATAGTGACGAAAAGACAGAAGGGCACCCAGAGAGGGGAGAGGACAGAAGGGCATCCAAAGAGAAGAGAACAGAAGGGCATCCAGATAGAGGAGAAGACAGAAGGGCATCCAGTGAGATGAGAGGACAGAAAAGCATGTAGAGAGAGGAGAAGACAGAAAGGCATCCATAGATAGGTGAAAACAGAAGGGCATCCAGGGAGAGAAGATGACAGAAGGGCATCCAGAAAGATGACTGGACAGAAAAGCATCCAGAGAATGCAGAGATTAGAATGTCATCCAAAGAGAGTGGAAGACAGAAGGGCATCCAGAGAGAGGAGAGGACAGAAGAGCATCCAGAGAGAGGAAAGAACAGAAGAGCAAATGGAGAGAAGAGAAGACAGAAGTGCATCTGGATAGAGGAGAAAACAGAAAGTCATCCACAGAGAGGAGACAACCGACTGTCATCCAGAGAGATGAAAATACAGAAGGGCATCCAAAGAGAGGAGAGAACAGAAGTGCTTCCAGAGAGAGGAGAAGACAACAGGACATCCAAAGAGAGGAGAGAACAGGAGATAATCTAGAGAGAGAAGAGAACAGAAGGGCAACCAGAGATATGAGAGGACAGAAAAAAAATCCAGAGAGAGGAGAAGACAGAAGGGCATCCAGGGAGTGGAGAGTACAGAAGGACATCCAGAGAGAGGATAGGAAAGAGGGCATCCTGAGACAGGAAAAGACATAAGGGCATTTCGAGAGAGAGAGGACAGAAGAACATCCCAAAAGAAGAAAAAACAGAAGGGCATCCAGAGAGATGAGAGAACAGGAGAGAATCCAGAAAGTGGAGAGCAGAAAAGCCCATCCAGAGAGAGCCGAAGAGTGCAGGACATCCAGAGAGACAAAAGGACGACCGAAGGGCATCCAGAGAGATGAGAAGACAGAAGGGTATTCAGAGAGAGGAGAGGACAGAATGGCATCCAGTTAAAGGAGAGAACAGAAGGGCATCTAGAGAGAGGAGAAAACAAAACCATATCAAGAATGGAGGAGAAGACAGAATTTCATCAAGAGAATCGAGAAAACAGAAGGTCATAGGGACAGAGGAGAAGACAGAAGGGCATCCAGAGACAGGAGAGGACAGAAGGGCATCCAGAATGAGGAGAGCACAAACGGGAATCCAGAGAGATGAGATAACAGAAGGATATCCAGAGCGAATAGAGGACACAAGGGCATCTTGAGAAAGGAGAGAAAAGAAGTGCGTCCAGAGAGAGGAGAAGACAAAAAGGGAATCCAGAGAGAGGAAAGGACAGAAGGGCTTCTAGAGAGAGGAGAAAACAGAAGGGCATCCAGAGAGAGGAGAGGACAGAAGGGCATCCAGAGAGAGGAGAGGACAGAAGGGCATCCAGAGAGAGGAGAGGACAGAATTCCATCCAGTGAGAGGAGAGGACAGAAGGGCATCCAGAAAGGGGAGAGAACAGAAGGGCATACATGGACAGGAGAGGTCAGATGGGCATCCACATAGAGGAGAGAACAGACGGGAATCCAGAGAGCAGAGAAGACAGAAGGGCATCCAGAGAGAGTAGAGAATAGACTGGTATCCAGAGAGCAGAGAAGACAGAAGGGCATCCAGAGAAAGGAGAAGACAGAAGGGTACCCAGTGAGAGGAGAGAACAGAAGGGCATCCAGAGAGAGGAGAAGACAGAAGGGCATTCATAGTGAGGTTAAAACAGAAGTGCATCCAGGGAGAGGAGAAGAGAGAAGGGCATCCAGAGTGAAGAGAAGACAGAAGAACATCCAGAGAGAGGAGAGATCAGAGGTCGTCCAGAGAGAAAAGAAGACAGAAGCACATCAAGAGAGATGAGAGGACAGAAGTTTATCCAGAAAGAGGAGAGAACAGAAGGGCATACATGGAGAGGAGAGGTCAGAAGGGCATCCACAGAGAGGAGAGAATAGAAGAGCATCCAGATCGAGGAGAAGACAGAAGTGCATCCAGAGAGATGAGAGGACAGAAAAGCATGTAGAGAGAGGAGAAGACAGAAGGGCATCCATAGAGAGGTGAAAACAGAAGTGCATCCAGAGAGAGAAGAGAGAAGGGCATCCAGAGTGAAGAGAAGACAGAAGAGCATCTGGAGAGAGGAGAGATCAGAAGGTCATCCAGAGAGAGGAGAAGACAGAAGGACATCCAGAGAGATGAGAGGACAGAAGGGAATCCAGAGAGAGGAGAGAACAGAAGGGCATAAAAAGAGAGGAGAGGACACAAGTGCATCCAGAGAGAGGAGAGAATAGAAAGGCATGTAGAGAGAGGAGAAGACAGAAGGGCATCCAGAGAGATGAGAGAACAGAAGAGCATCCAGAGAGAGGAGAGGTCACAAGGGCATCCAGAGAGATGAGAGAACAGAAGATCTTTCAGTGAGAGGGGAGAACAAAAGGTCATCCACAGAGATGTGTGAACAGAAGATCATCCAGAGAGAGATGGGAACAGAAGGGCATCCAGAGGGATGAGAGTACAGAAGAGGATCTAGAGAGAGGAGAGAACAGTAAGGTAAAAATTGAGATGAGAAGACAGAAATGCATCCAGAGAGAGGAGAATACAGAAGGGCATCCAGACAGAGGAGAGAACAGAAGGTCATCCAGATAGAGGAGAAGACAGAAGGGCATGCAGAGAGATGAGAGGACAGAAAGGCATGTAGAGAGAGGAGAAGACAGAAAGGCATCCATAGATATGTGAAAACAGAAGGGCATCCTGAGAGAGAAGTTGACAGAAGGGCATCCAGAGAGATGACTGGACAGAAGAGCATGCGGAGAATGCAGAGATCAGAACGTCATCTAGAGAAAGCGTAAGACAGAAGGGCATCCAGAGAGAGGAGAGGACAGAAGGGCATTCAGAGGGAGAGGAAAAACAGAAAGGCAAACAGAGAGAGCAGAAGACAGAAGTGCATCTGGGTAGAGGAGAGAACAGAAAGTCATCCACAGAGAGGAGACTACAGACGGTCATCCAGAGAGATGAGAATACAGAAGGGCATCCAAAGAGAGGAGAGAACAGAAGGGCTTCCAGAGAGAGGAGAAGACAGCAGGGGATCCAGAGAGAGGAGAAGACAGAAGGGCATCCAGAGAGAGAAGCGGACACAAAGGCATCCAGAGAGATGAGAGAACAGGAGATAATTTAGAGAGAGAAGAGAACAGAAGGGCAACCAGAGATATGAGAGGACAGAAAAAAATCCAGAGAGAGTAGAGTACAGAAGGGCATCCAGAGCTTGGAGAGTACAGAACGGCATCCAGAGAGAGGAGACAAGAGACAGTCATTCATAGTGACGAAAAGACAGAAGGGCACCCAGAGAGAGGAGAGGACAGAAGGGCATCCAAAGAGAAGAGAACAGAAGGGCATCCAGAGAGAGGAGAAGACAGAAGGGCATCCAGTGAGATGAGAGGACAGAAAAGCATGTAGAGAGAGGAGAAGACAGAAAGGCATCCATAGATAGGTGAAAACAGAAGGGCATCCAGGGAGAGAAGATGACAGAAGGGCATCCAGAAAGATGACTGGACAGAAAAGCATCCAGAGAATGCAGAGATTAGAATGTCATCCAAAGAGAGTGGAAGACAGAAGGGCATCCAGAGAGAGGAGAGGACAGAAGAGCATCCAGAGAGAGGAAAGAACAGAAGAGCAAATGGAGAGAAGAGAAGACAGAAGTGCATCTGGATAGAGGAGAAAACAGAAAGTCATCCACAGAGAGGAGACAACCGACTGTCATCCAGAGAGATGAAAATACAGAAGGGCATCCAAAGAGAGGAGAGAACAGAAGTGCTTCCAGAGAGAGGAGAAGACAACAGGACATCCAAAGAGAGGAGAGAACAGGAGATAATCTAGAGAGAGAAGAGAACAGAAGGGCAACCAGAGATATGAGAGGACAGAAAAAAATCCAGAGAGAGGAGAAGACAGAAGGGCATCCAGGGAGTGGAGAGTACAGAAGGACATCCAGAGAGAGGATAGGAAAGAGGGCATCCTGAGACAGGAAAAGACATAAGGGCATTTCGAGAGAGAGAGGACAGAAGAACATCCCAAAAGAAGAAAAAACAGAAGGGCATCCAGAGAGATGAGAGAACAGGAGAGAATCCAGAAAGTGGAGAGCAGAAAAGCCCATCCAGAGAGAGCCGAAGAGTGCAGGACATCCAGAGAGACAAAAGGACGACCGAAGGGCATCCAGAGAGATGAGAAGACAGAAGGGTATTCAGAGAGAGGAGAGGACAGAATGGCATCCAGTTAAAGGAGAGAACAGAAGGGCATCTAGAGAGAGGAGAAAACAAAACCATATCAAGAATGGAGGAGAAGACAGAATTTCATCAAGAGAATCGAGAAAACAGAAGGTCATAGGGACAGAGGAGAAGACAGAAGGGCATCCAGAGACAGGAGAGGACAGAAGGGCATCCAGAATGAGGAGAGCACAAACGGGAATCCAGAGAGATGAGATAACAGAAGGATATCCAGAGCGAATAGAGGACACAAGGGCATCTTGAGAAAGGAGAGAAAAGAAGTGCGTCCAGAGAGAGGAGAAGACAAAAAGGGAATCCAGAGAGAGGAAAGGACAGAAGGGCTTCTAGAGAGAGGAGAAAACAGAAGGGCATCCAGAGAGAGGAGAGGACAGAAGGGCATCCAGAGAGAGGAGAGGACAGAAGGGCATCCAGAGAGAGGAGAGGACAGAATTCCATCCAGTGAGAGGAGAGGACAGAAGGGCATCCAGAAAGTGGAGAGAACAGAAGGGCATACATGGACAGGAGAGGTCAGATGGGCATCCACATAGAGGAGAGAACAGACGGGAATCCAGAGAGCAGAGAAGACAGAAGGGCATCCAGAGAGAGTAGAGAATAGACTGGTATCCAGAGAGCAGAGAAGACAGAAGGGCATCCAGAGAAAGGAGAAGACAGAAGGGTACCCAGTGAGAGGAGAGAACAGAAGGGCATCCAGAGAGAGGAGAAGACAGAAGGGTACCCAGTGAGAGGAGAGAACAGAAGGGCATCCAGGGAGAGGAGAAGAGAGAAGGGCATCCAGAGTGAAGAGAAGACAGAAGAACATCCAGAGAGAGGAGAGATCAGAGGTCGTCCAGAGAGAAAAGAAGACAGAAGCACATCAAGAGAGATGAGAGGACAGAAGTTTATCCAGAAAGAGGAGAGAACAGAAGGGCATACATGGAGAGGAGAGGTCAGAAGGGCATCCACAGAGAGGAGAGAATAGAAGAGCATCCAGATCGAGGAGAAGACAGAAGGGCATCCAGAGAGATGAGAGGACAGAAAAGCATGTAGAGAGAGGAGAAGACAGAAGGGCATCCATAGAGAGGTGAAAACAGAAGTGCATCCAGAGAGAGAAGAGAGAAGGGCATCCAGAGTGAAGAGAAGACAGAAGAGCATCTGGAGAGAGGAGAGATCAGAAGGTCATCCAGAGAGAGGAGAAGACAGAAGGACATCCAGAGAGATGAGAGGACAGAAGAAAATCCAGAGAGAGGAGAGAACAGAAGGGCATAAAAAGAGAGGAGAGGACACAAGTGCATCCAGAGAGAGGAGAGAATAGAAAGGCATGTAGAGAGAGGAGAAGACAGAAGGGCATCCAGAGAGATGAGAGAACAGAAGAGCATCCAGAGAGAGGAGAGGACACAACGGCATCCAGAGAGATGAGAGAACAGAAGATCTTTCAGTGAGAGGGGAGAACAAAAGGTCATCCACAGAGATGTGTGAACAGAAGATCATCCAGAGAGAGATGGGAACAGAAGGGCATCCAGAGGGATGAGAGTACAGAAGAGGATCTAGAGAGAGGAGAGAACAGTAAGGTAAAAATTGAGATGAGAAGACAGAAATGCATCCAGAGAGAGGAGAATACAGAAGGGCATCCAGACAGAGGAGAGAACAGAAGGTCATCCAGATAGAGGAGAAGACAGAAGGGCATGCAGAGAGATGAGAGGACAGAAAGGCATGTAGAGAGAGGAGAAGACAGAAAGGCATCCATAGATATGTGAAAACAGAAGGGCATCCTGAGAGAGAAGTTGACAGAAGGGCATCCAGAGAGATGACTGGACAGAAGAGCATGCGGAGAATGCAGAGATAAGAACGTCATCTAGAGAAAGCTTAAGACAGAAGGGCATCCAGAGAGAGGAGAGGACAGAAGGGCATTCAGAGGGAGAGGAAAAACAGAAAGGCAAACAGAGAGAGCAGAAGACAGAAGTGCATCTGGGTAGAGGAGAGAACAGAAAGTCATCCACAGAGAGGAGACTACAGACGGTCATCCAGAGAGATGAGAATACAGAAGGGCATCCAAAGAGAGGAGAGAACAGAAGGGCTTCCAGAGAGAGGAGAAGACAGCAGGGGATCCAGAGAGAGGAGAAGACAGAAGGGCATCCAGAGAGAGAAGCGGACACAAAGGCATCCAGAGAGATGAGAGAACAGGAGATAATTTAGAGAGAGAAGAGAACAGAAGGGCAACCAGAGATATGAGAGGACAGAAAAAAATCCAGAGAGAGTAGAGTACAGAAGGGCATCCAGAGATTGGAGAGTACAGAACGGCATCCAGAGAGAGGAGACAAGAGACAGTCATTCATAGTGACGAAAAGACAGAAGGGCACCCAGAGAGGGGAGAGGACAGAAGGGCATCCAAAGAGAAGAGAACAGAAGGGCATCCAGATAGAGGAGAAGACAGAAGGGCATCCAGTGAGATGAGAGGACAGAAAAGCATGTAGAGAGAGGAGAAGACAGAAAGGCATCCATAGATAGGTGAAAACAGAAGGGCATCCAGGGAGAGAAGATGACAGAAGGGCATCCAGAAAGATGACTGGACAGAAAAGCATCCAGAGAATGCAGAGATTAGAATGTCATCCAGAGAGAGTGGAAGACAGAAGGGCATCCAGAGAGAGGAGAGGACAGAAGAGCATCCAGAGAGAGGAAAGAACAGAAGAGCAAATAGAGAGAAGAGAAGACAGAAGTGCATCTGGATAGAGGAGAAAACAGAAAGTCATCCACAGAGAGGAGACAACCGACTGTCATCCAGAGAGATGAAAATACAGAAGGGCATCCAAAGAGAGGAGAGAACAGAAGTGCTTCCAGAGAGAGGAGAAGACAACAGGACATCCAAAGAGAGGAGAGAACAGGAGATAATCTAGAGAGAGAAGAGAACAGAAGGGCAACCAGAGATATGAGAGGACAGAAAAAAATCCAGAGAGAGGAGAAGACAGAAGGGCATCCAGGGAGTGGAGAGTACAGAAGGACATCCAGAGAGAGGATAGGACAGAGGGCATCCTGAGACAGGAAAAGACATAAGGGCATTTCGAGAGAGAGAGGACAGAAGAACATCCCAAAAGAAGAAAAAACAGAAGGGCATCCAGAGAGATGAGAGAACAGGAGAGAATCCAGAAAGTGGAGAGCAGAAAAGCCCATCCAGAGAGAGCCGAAGAGTGCAGGACATCCAGAGAGACAAAAGGACGACCGAAGGGCATCCAGAGAGATGAGAAGACAGAAGGGTATTCAGAGAGAGGAGAGGACAGAATGGCATCCAGTTAAAGGAGAGAACAGAAGGGCATCTAGAGAGAGGAGAAAACAAAACCATATCAAGAATGGAGGAGAAGACAGAATTTCATCAAGAGAATCGAGAAAACAGAAGGTCATCGGGACAGAGGAGAAGACAGAAGGGCATCCAGAATGAGGAGAGCACAAACGGGAATCCAGAGAGATGAGATAACAGAAGGATATCCAGAGCGAATAGAGGACACAAGGGCATCTTGAGAAAGGAGAGAAAAGAAGTGCGTCCAGAGAGAGGAGAAGACAAAAAGGGAATCCAGAGAGAGGAAAGGACAGAAGGGCTTCTAGAGAGAGGAGAAAACAGAAGGGCATCCAGAGAGAGGAGAGGACAGAAGGGCATCCAGAGAGAGGAGAGGACAGAAGGGCATCCAGAGAGAGGAGAGGACAGAATTCCATCCAGTGAGAGGAGAGGACAGAAGGGCATCCAGAAAGTGGAGAGAACAGAAGGGCATACATGGACAGGAGAGGTCAGATGGGCATCCACATAGAGGAGAGAACAGACGGGAATCCAGAGAGCAGAGAAGACAGAAGGGCATCCAGAGAGAGTAGAGAATAGACTGGTATCCAGAGAGCAGAGAAGACAGAAGGGCATCCAGAGAAAGGAGAAGACAGAAGGGTACCCAGTGAGAGGAGAGAACAGAAGGGCATCCAGAGAGAGGAGAAGACAGAAGGGCATTCATAGTGAGGTTAAAACAGAAGTGCATCCAGGGAGAGGAGAAGAGAGAAGGGCATCCAGAGTGAAGAGAAGACAGAAGAACATCCAGAGAGAGGAGAGATCAGAGGTCGTCCAGAGAGAAAAGAAGACAGAAGCACATCAAGAGAGATGAGAGGACAGAAGTTTATCCAGAAAGAGGAGAGAACAGAAGGGCATACATGGAGAGGAGAGGTCAGAAGGGCATCCACAGAGAGGAGAGAATAGAAGAGCATCCAGATCGAGGAGAAGACAGAAGTGCATCCAGAGAGATGAGAGGACAGAAAAGCATGTAGAGAGAGGAGAAGACAGAAGGGCATCCATAGAGAGGTGAAAACAGAAGTGCATCCAGAGAGAGAAGAGAGAAGGGCATCCAGAGTGAAGAGAAGACAGAAGAGCATCTGGAGAGAGGAGAGATCAGAAGGTCATCCAGAGAGAGGAGAAGACAGAAGGACATCCAGAGAGATGAGAGGACAGAAGAAAATCCAGAGAGAGGAGAGAACAGAAGGGCATAAAAAGAGAGGAGAGGACACAAGTGCATCCAGAGAGAGGAGAGAATAGAAAGGCATGTAGAGAGAGGAGAAGACAGAAGGGCATCCAGAGAGAGGAGAGAACAGAAGAGCATCCAGAGAGAGGAGAGGACACAACGGCATCCAGAGAGATGAGAGAACAGAAGATCTTTCAGTGAGAGGGGAGAACAAAAGGTCATCCACAGAGATGTGTGAACAGAAGATCATCCAGAGAGAGATGGGAACAGAAGGGCATCCAGAGGGATGAGAGTACAGAAGAGGATCTAGAGAGAGGAGAGAACAGTAAGGTAAAAATTGAGATGAGAAGACAGAAATGCATCCAGAGAGAGGAGAATACAGAAGGGCATCCAGACAGAGGAGAGAACAGAAGGTCATCCAGATAGAGGAGAAGACAGAAGGGCATGCAGAGAGATGAGAGGACAGAAAGGCATGTAGAGAGAGGAGAAGACAGAAAGGCATCCATAGATATGTGAAAACAGAAGGGCATCCTGAGAGAGAAGTTGACAGAAGGGCATCCAGAGAGATGACTGGACAGAAGAGCATGCGGAGAATGCAGAGATCAGAACGTCATCTAGAGAAAGCGTAAGACAGAAGGGCATCCAGAGAGAGGAGAGGACAGAAGGGCATTCAGAGGGAGAGGAAAAACAGAAAGGCAAACAGAGAGAGCAGAAGACAGAAGTGCATCTGGGTAGAGGAGAGAACAGAAAGTCATCCACAGAGAGGAGACTACAGACGGTCATCCAGAGAGATGAGAATACAGAAGGGCATCCAAAGAGAGGAGAGAACAGAAGGGCTTCCAGAGAGAGGAGAAGACAGCAGGGGATCCAGAGAGAGGAGAAGACAGAAGGGCATCCAGAGAGAGAAGCGGACACAAAGGCATCCAGAGAGATGAGAGAACAGGAGATAATTTAGAGAGAGAAGAGAACAGAAGGGCAACCAGAGATATGAGAGGACAGAAAAAAATCCAGAGAGAGTAGAGTACAGAAGGGCATCCAGAGCTTGGAGAGTACAGAACGGCATCCAGAGAGAGGAGACAAGAGACAGTCATTCATAGTGACGAAAAGACAGAAGGGCATCCAGAGAGAGGAGAGGACAGAAGGGCATCCAAAGAGAAGAGAACAGAAGGGCATCCAGATAGAGGAGAAGACAGAAGGGCATCCAGTGAGATGAGAGGACAGAAAAGCATGTAGAGAGAGGAGAAGACAGAAAGGCATCCATAGATAGGTGAAAACAGAAGGGCATCCAGGGAGAGAAGATGACAGAAGGGCATCCAGAAAGATGACTGGACAGAAAAGCATCCAGAGAATGCAGAGATTAGAATGTCATCCAGAGAGAGTGGAAGACAGAAGGGCATCCAGAGAGAGGAGAGGACAGAAGAGCATCCAGAGAGAGGAAAGAACAGAAGAGCAAATAGAGAGAAGAGAAGACAGAAGTGCATCTGGATAGAGGAGAAAACAGAAAGTCATCCACAGAGAGGAGACAACCGACTGTCATCCAGAGAGATGAAAATACAGAAGGGCATCCAAAGAGAGGAGAGAACAGAAGTGCTTCCAGAGAGAGGAGAAGACAACAGGACATCCAAAAAGAGGAGAGAACAGGAGATAATCTAGAGAGAGAAGAGAACAGAAGGGCAACCAGAGATATGAGAGGACAGAAAAAAATCCAGAGAGAGGAGAAGACAGAAGGGCATCCAGGGAGTGGAGAGTACAGAAGGACATCCAGAGAGAGGATAGGACAGAGGGCATCCTGAGACAGGAAAAGACATAAGGGCATTTCGAGAGAGAGAGGACAGAAGAACATCCCAAAAGAAGAAAAAACAGAAGGGCATCCAGAGAGATGAGAGAACAGGAGAGAATCCAGAAAGTGGAGAGCAGAAAAGCCCATCCAGAGAGAGCCGAAGAGTGCAGGACATCCAGAGAGACAAAAGGACGACCGAAGGGCATCCAGAGAGATGAGAAGACAGAAGGGTATTCAGAGAGAGGAGAGGACAGAATGGCATCCAGTTAAAGGAGAGAACAGAAGGGCATCTAGAGAGAGGAGAAAACAAAACCATATCAAGAATGGAGGAGAAGACAGAATTTCATCAAGAGAATCGAGAAAACAGAAGGTCATCGGGACAGAGGAGAAGACAGAAGGGCATCCAGAATGAGGAGAGCACAAACGGGAATCCAGAGAGATGAGATAACAGAAGGATATCCAGAGTGAATAGAGGACACAAGGGCATCTTGAGAAAGGAGAGAAAAGAAGTGCGTCCAGAGAGAGGAGAAGACAAAAAGGGAATCCAGAGAGAGGAAAGGACAGAAGGGCTTCTAGAGAGAGGAGAAAACAGAAGGGCATCCAGAGAGAGGAGAGGACAGAAGGGCATCCAGAGAGAGGAGAGGACAGAAGGGCATCCAGAGAGAGGAGAGGACAGAATTCCATCCAGTGAGAGGAGAGGACAGAAGGGCATCCAGAAAGTGGAGAGAACAGAAGGGCATACATGGACAGGAGAGGTCAGATGGGCATCCACATAGAGGAGAGAACAGACGGGAATCCAGAGAGCAGAGAAGACAGAAGGGCATCCAGAGAGAGTAGAGAATAGACTGGTATCCAGAGAGCAGAGAAGACAGAAGGGCATCCAGAGAGAGTAGAGAATAGACTGGTATCCAGAGAGCAGAGAAGACAGAAAGGCATCCAGAGAAAGGAGAAGACAGAAGGGTACCCAGTGAGAGGAGAGAACAGAAGGGCATCCAGAGAGAGGAGAAGACAGAAGGGCATTCATAGTGAGGTTAAAACAGAAGTGCATCCAGGGAGAGGAGAAGAGAGAAGGGCATCCAGAGTGAAGAGAAGACAGAAGAACATCCAGAGAGAGGAGAGATCAGAGGTCGTCCAGAGAGAAAAGAAGACAGAAGCACATCAAGAGAGATGAGAGGACAGAAGTTTATCCAGAAAGAGGAGAGAACAGAAGGGCATACATGGAGAGGAGAGGTCAGAAGGGCATCCACAGAGAGGAGAGAATAGAAGAGCATCCAGATCGAGGAGAAGACAGAAGTGCATCCAGAGAGATGAGAGGACAGAAAAGCATGTAGAGAGAGGAGAAGACAGAAGGGCATCCATAGAGAGGTGAAAACAGAAGTGCATCCAGAGAGAGAAGAGAGAAGGGCATCCAGAGTGAAGAGAAGACAGAAGAGCATCTGGAGAGAGGAGAGATCAGAAGGTCATCCAGAGAGAGGAGAAGACAGAAGGACATCCAGAGAGATGAGAGGACAGAAGAAAATCCAGAGAGAGGAGAGAACAGAAGGGCATAAAAAGAGAGGAGAGGACACAAGTGCATCCAGAGAGAGGAGAGAATAGAAAGGCATGTAGAGAGAGGAGAAGACAGAAGGGCATCCAGAGAGATGAGAGAACAGAAGAGCATCCAGAGAGAGGAGAGGACACAACGGCATCCAGAGAGATGAGAGAACAGAAGATCTTTCAGTGAGAGGGGAGAACAGAAGGTCATCCACAGAGATGTGTGAACAGAAGATCATCCAGAGAGAGATGGGAACAGAAGGGCATCCAGAGGGATGAGAGTACAGAAGAGGATCTAGAGAGAGGAGAGAACAGTAAGGTAAAAATTGAGATGAGAAGACAGAAATGCATCCAGAGAGAGGAGAATACAGAAGGGCATCCAGACAGAGGAGAGAACAGAAGGTCATCCAGATAGAGGAGAAGACAGAAGGGCATGCAGAGAGATGAGAGGACAGAAAGGCATGTAGAGAGAGGAGAAGACAGAAAGGCATCCATAGATATGTGAAAACAGAAGGGCATCCTGAGAGAGAAGTTGACAGAAGGGCATCCAGAGAGATGACTGGACAGAAGAGCATGCGGAGAATGCAGAGATCAGAACGTCATCTAGAGAAAGCGTAAGACAGAAGGGCATCCAGAGAGAGGAGAGGACAGAAGGGCATTCAGAGGGAGAGGAAAAACAGAAAGGCAAACAGAGAGAGCAGAAGACAGAAGTGCATCTGGGTAGAGGAGAGAACAGAAAGTCATCCACAGAGAGGAGACTACAGACGGTCATCCAGAGAGATGAGAATACAGAAGGGCATCCAAAGAGAGGAGAGAACAGAAGGGCTTCCAGAGAGAGGAGAAGACAGCAGGGGATCCAGAGAGAGGAGAAGACAGAAGGGCATCCAGAGAGAGAAGCGGACACAAAGGCATCCAGAGAGATGAGAGAACAGGAGATAATTTAGAGAGAGAAGAGAACAGAAGGGCAACCAGAGATATGAGAGGACAGAAAAAAATCCAGAGAGAGTAGAGTACAGAAGGGCATCCAGAGCTTGGAGAGTACAGAACGGCATCCAGAGAGAGGAGACAAGAGACAGTCATTCATAGTGACGAAAAGACAGAAGGGCACCCAGAGAGGGGAGAGGACAGAAGGGCATCCAAAGAGAAGAGAACAGAAGGGCATCCAGATAGAGGAGAAGACAGAAGGGCATCCAGTGAGATGAGAGGACAGAAAAGCATGTAGAGAGAGGAGAAGACAGAAAGGCATCCATAGATAGGTGAAAACAGAAGGGCATCCAGGGAGAGAAGATGACAGAAGGGCATCCAGAAAGATGACTGGACAGAAAAGCATCCAGAGAATGCAGAGATTAGAATGTCATCCAGAGAGAGTGGAAGACAGAAGGGCATCCAGAGAGAGGAGAGGACAGAAGAGCATCCAGAGAGAGGAAAGAACAGAAGAGCAAATAGAGAGAAGAGAAGACAGAAGTGCATCTGGATAGAGGAGAAAACAGAAAGTCATCCACAGAGAGGAGACAACCGACTGTCATCCAGAGAGATGAAAATACAGAAGGGCATCCAAAGAGAGGAGAGAACAGAAGTGCTTCCAGAGAGAGGAGAAGACAACAGGACATCCAAAGAGAGGAGAGAACAGGAGATAATCTAGAGAGAGAAGAGAACAGAAGGGCAACCAAAGATATGAGAGGACAGAAAAAAATCCAGAGAGAGGAGAAGACAGAAGGGCATCCAGGGAGTGGAGAGTACAGAAGGACATCCAGAGAGAGGAGAGTACAGAAGGGCATCCAGAGAGAGGAGAGGACAGAAGGGCATCCAAAGAAAGGAGGCAACAAAAGGACATAAAGAGAGCAGAGATGACAGAAGGGCATCCAGAGAGAGGAGACACCAGAAGGGCATTCAGAGAGAGGAGAATACAGAAGGGCATCCACAGAGAGGAGAGAACAGAAGAGCATCGAAAGAGAGGAGAAAACAGAAGGGCATCAAAAGAGAGGAGAGGACAGAAGGGCATCCATAGAGAAGAGAAGATCGAAGGGCATCCAGAGAGAGGAGAGGACACAAGGGCATCCAGAGAGATGAGAGGACAGAAGGGCATCCAGTGAGAGAAGAGGACACAAGGGCATCCAGATAGCGGAGAGAACACAAAGGCATACAGAGAGAGGAGAGAACAGAAGTCCATCTGAGGAAAAAAGAAGACAGAAGGTCATACAGAGAGAGGAGAGGACAGAAGGACATTCCAAAAGAAGAGAGAACAGAATGTTATCCAGAGAGATGAGAGAACAGGAGAGAATCCAAAAAGAGGGGAGAACAGAAGCCCATCCAGAGAGAGCAGAAGACTGAAGGACATCCAGAGAGAGAAGAGGACCGAAGGGCATCCAGAGAGATGAGAAGACTTAATGGCATCCAGAGAGTTGAGAGGACAGAATTTCATCCAGTGAGAGGAGAGATTAGAAGGGCATCTAGAGAGAGGAGAAGACAGAAGGGTATCCACAGTGAGGAGAAAATTGTAGGGCATCCAGAGAGAGGAGAAGACTGAAGGGCATCGAGAGAGTCGAGAGAAGAGAAGGGCATAGGGAGAGAGGAGGAGACAAATGGTTTCCAGAGAGAGGAGTGGACAGAAGGGCATCCAGAAAGAGGAGAACACAAAAGCGATTCCAGAGAGACGAGAGAACAGGATATCCAGAGAGCGGAGAAGACAGAAGGGCATCCAGAGAGAGTAGAGAATAGAACGGTATCCAGAGAGCGGAGAAGACAGAAGGGCATCCAGAGTAAGGAGAAGACTGAAGTGCATCCAGTGAGAGGAGAGAACAGAAGGGATCCAGAGAGAGGAGAAAACAGAAAGCCATCCAGATAGAGGACAGAATAGAAGGGCATCCAGAAAGAGGAGAGAACAGAAGGGATTACATGGAGAGGAAAGGTCAGAAGTTCATCCACATAGAGGAGAGAACAGATGGGCATCCAGAGAGCAGAGAAGACAGAAGGGCATCCAGAGGGAGTAGAGAATAGAATGGTATCTAGAGAGCAGAGAAGACAGAAGGGCATCCAGAGAAAGGAGAAGACAGAAGGGTATCCAGTGAGAGGAGGCAACAGAAGGGCATCCAGAGAGAGGAGAAGGCAGAAGGGCATCCATAGACAGGTGAAAACAAGTGCATCCAGAGTGAAGAGACGACAGAAGAGCATCCGGAGAGAGGAGAGATCAGAAGGTCATCCAGAGAGAGGAGAAGACACAAGGACATCTAGAGAGATGAGAGGACAGAAGGGAATCCAGAGAGAGGGGAGAACAAAAGGGCATAAGAAGAGAGGAGAGGACACAAGTGCATCCAGAGAGAGGAGATAAAGAAAGTCATGTAGAGAGAGGAGAAGAAAGAAGGGCATCCAGAGATATGAGAGAACAGAAGAACATCCAGAGAGGTGAGAGGACACAAGGGCATCCAGAGAGATGAGAGAACAGAAGATTTTTCAGACAGAAGAGAGAACAGAAGGTAATCCACAGAGATGAGCGAAAAAAAGATCATCCAGAGAGAGGAGGGAAGAAGGGCATCCAGAGGGATGAGAGGACAGAATAGAATCTAGAGAGAGGAGAGAACAGAAGGGCATAAAGAGAGAAGAGAAGACAGAAAGTCATCCAGAGAGAGGAGAGGACAGAAGGGCATCCAGAGAGAGGAACAACTGAAGGGCATCCAGAAAGAGGAGAAGAGAGAAGGGCATCAGGAAAGAGGAGAGAACAGAATGTCATCTAGAGAGAGGAGACAAGAGATGGTCATTCATAGTGAGGAAAAGACAGAAGGGCATCCAGAGAGAGGAGAGGACAGAAGGGCATCCAGAGAGAGGAAAAACAGAAGGGCATCCAGAGAGAGGAGAAGACAGAAGGGCATCCTGAAAGAGGAGAGAACAGAAGGTCATCTAGAGAGAGGAGGCAAGAGATGGTCATTCATAGTGACGAAAAGACTGAAGGGCATCCAGAGAGAGGAAAGAACAGAAGGGAAAACAGAGAGATGAGAAGACAGTAGTGCATCTGGATAGAGGAGTGAACAGGTCATCCACAGATTTTAGACAACAGATGGTCATAGAGAGAGATGAAAATACAGAAGGGCATCCAAAGAGAGGAGATAACAGAAGGGCTTCCAGAGAGAGGAGAGGACAACAGGACATCCAAAGAGAGGAGAGAACAGGAGATAATCTAGAGAGAGAAGAGAACAGAAGGGCAACCACAGATATGAGAGGACAGAAAAAATCCAGAGTGAGGAGAGTACAGAAGGGCATTGAGAGTGTGGAGAGTACAGAAGGGCATCCAGTGAGAGGAGAAGACAGAAGGGCATCCAGAGAGAGGAGGGGACAGAAGGGCATCCATAGAAAGGAGACAACAGAAGGACATCCAGAGAGTGGAGACGACAGAAGGGCATCCATGGTGAGAAGAGACCAGAAGGGCATCCAGAGAGAGGAGAATACAGAAGGGCATTTGTAGGGAGCCTCGGCGAACGGTGACAACAATCGCCATTACAAGATGGTGCTGGCATCTGGTGCTCCCACTAGTAAACAACTAAACTGCGCAGGTGCAAGAGGCGAAAGCTCACCTATTCACTGCCCATCCCTGGGAGTAATATGAGGTGATGAGTGAACAGCCAATCAGAAGTGAACACACCACTCTAGGGTGCATAAAACAGTGCCTTTTCCAGGCTTGGGGTCTTTTGCTTCAGCTGATACAAGCATAAAGCCTCGCTGTATTAACTACCGGAAAACTGCCTCCTGTGTCTCTCTTGTGGGCGAAGGGATTCGGAAGGGGCATGGAACATGTGGTGCCAAAACCCAAGAACTTCAAGGCACCGCAGAGACCCCCGAGACTCGGGGCATGTTAAAAGACTACAGGATAGAGGTATGACTCTGAGAGGTATGTTTGGGGTGGAAGCCTTGGTTGGGAGCAGATTTTCACCCATTGCCGCCGCTGCAATAGTTGGCCTCTTTCTTGTGTTGCTTTCGTATTAGCTTGTGTTGTGAAGATCCAGCTTGCAGCACAGCTATTAATGCAAGTCAAGAGGTTTTAGAAGAGGTCCACTCCAGTGAATCAGAAACAGAGCATGGTTGCCAGCATCAGGCCAAGGACCCTGGGGAAAAAGATAAGGCCAAGGAGCCTGGGAAAGGGAAGCAAGCAAGAAGGCCTGGATGAAAGAAGCAGACCCAGGAGTCTGGTAAAAAGGGAGAGTACTCAAAAGAAACAGAGGCCACTGCAGGGCCTGTTAAGAATAAGGACCCCTCTTTACCCCATTAAGGAGCTTGCCGCCATAGACCTTAGCAGCTCCAAAGCAGAACGCAAGGAGAGGAAGAAAGCTTAGAGGAAGAGGCAGCCGCTTATGAACAAAACAGATTTGTACCAAAAAATAACCGTCCTGAGATAAGACTAAGAAAGACCTTGAGACTCTCGGCCCTGCCCTTGCCTCTGGCCTATGTCCCAGGCAGCGTCTCTAATTCATTTCTCAGCCCAGGAGATTGGAGACAGGTACAGCTGGCATTTCCGGTCTTTGAAGGGGCAGAGGGAGCCCGTGTTCATGCCCCAGTAGAGTATAGGCAGGTCAAAGAATTAGCTGAGGCAGTATGTGCATATGGAATTGAGGCTAATTTTACCATATCCCAAGTGGAGAGATTAGGTGCAGCTGCTATGATGCCAGGAGACTGGCAGGACACAGTGAAGGTGGTGCTTACCAATATGGGCCAATATTTGGAATGGAAAGCTCTCTGGCATGAGCAGTTATAAGCACAAGCCAGATCTAATGCAAGCATTGAGGGTCAACAATTATGGACTTTTGACATGCTGGCTGGAGTTGGCGTACAGGAGAACGACCAGACCACTCATCCCTGCCAGGTCTACGCACATATAGCATCAGCTGCAATAAAGGCATGGAAGTCTCTCCCTAGGAAGGAAGGCAGTAACCTTTATTTGTCCAAGATAATTCAGACATCTAATGAGTCTTTTTCTGATTTTGTGGCCCGAATGACCGAGGCAGCGGGTAGGATTTTTGGTGACCCAGAACAGGTTATGCCATTGATAGATCAAATGGTCTTTGAAAATGCTACAGTGGAATGCTGCACAGTCATTGCCCCTCGTAGGAACAGAGGGTTACAAGACTGGTTGAGAGCCTGTCTTGGCTTGAGAGGTCCCCTAACTAATGCCAGACTTGCAGCAGCAAACTTAGAAATGGCTGCAGTCCTCCTTAAAGGTCAGAATCATGAAAAATTCCCTTCAAAACAAATGACCCGATGCTTTGCCTGTGGGAAGGCGGGACATATGAAGAAAGAGTGCCCAAATAATCAAATACCATCAAAACTGTGCACCAGGTGTGGAAAGGGTTATCATCTGGCTCGAGATTGCCGCTCTGTTAGAGATATAAGAGGTCAGATCCTCCCTCCAAATTCCTCAGACATTAAGGAAGAAAAATTTTTAAAAAACAGACATACGGGCCCAAGATCCCAGGGCCCCAAAAGATATGGGACACTGCTGAACACTCAGGGGACCCTTTTCGATGCAGAGCCACAAGGGGTTCCGCAGGAATGGACCTCCATTCCACCTCCCGAGTCCTACTAAAGCAACGCACGGGGGTGCAGCCGGTCCCGGTTGATTATAGAGGTCCCCTACCAGGGGGAAGTGTTGGCCTTATTTTAGGCCACTCCTCCTTACTTTAGAAGGACTCGTGATACATCCCGATGTAATAGATCAAGATTATACTGGAGAACTTCAAGTTCTCTGTTCTAGCCCACAAGGTGTATTCTCCATCTCCCCTGGGGACAGGATTGCTCAATTGGTTGTCCTCCCAAGCTTGCATGATTGTGTTCTATCCCCGGGGAAGCTTAGAGGTGCTCACGGGCTTGGTTCCTCAGGAACTGAATTTGCTCATCTGGTGGTTGACCTTAAAACTAGACCCACCTTACAGTTAGCAATAGAGGGGAAGAACTTTACTGGAATTCTGGACACAGGAGCAGATAAAAGTATTATTTCTTCTAATTGGTGGCCCATGGCATGGCCTGTCACACGATCGTCCCACTCCCTACAAGGATTGGGATATGAGGCCAGCCCTGCAGTCAGTTCTCGCTCGTTGACTTGGCAGGCACCAGATGGTCAAACAGGAAGTTTTATACCTTATGTGCTTCCTCTCCCTGTCAATCTCTGGGGAAGAGACATTTTACAAGACATAGTGCTAGTTCTGACCAGTGAATACTCCTCACAAGCTATAAACATTATGAAGAGAATGGGATTTAAAGAAGGGAAGGGTCTTGGCAGGAACGAACAAGGAAGGTTAGATCCTGTCCTACAAGAATCAAACATAAGAAGACAAGGCCTGGGTTTTCCCTAGTTGCCATTGAGGGTTCTATGCCCATACCATGGCTCACAGAGGAGGTCGTATGGGTTCCTCAGTGGCCCCTATCCTCTGAAAAATTGGAAGCTGCTACAAGACTAATTAAGGAACAAGTGCAGCTTGGTCATCAAGAACCTTCTACCTCTCCCTGGAATACACCCATATTTGTCATTAAAAAGAAATCCGGGAAATGGAGACTTTTACATGATTTAAGAACCATCAATGCACAGATGTGACTATTTGGCTCTGTGCAACGAGGCTTGCCTTTACTCTCTGCCTTGCCTAAGCAGTGGAAAATCATAATTATAGTTATTAAATATTGTTTTTTCTCAATTCTTTTGTGTTCACAAGATAGACCAAGATTTGCATTTACCCTAACTACTATTAATCATTTTGAACCTGATAAAAGATATCAGTGGAAAGTTCTGCCTCAGGGCACGGCCAACAGCCCCACTATATGTCAGCTGTATGTACAAATGACCCTCGAGCCAATTAGGAAACAATTTCCCTCTCTGCTGCTGGCCCATTACACAGATGACATTATTATGTGTCATAAGAATTTAATTACTTTACAGACCTCATACCCCTTATTATTAAACACCTTGGAACAGTGGGGTCTGCATATTGCTACTGAGAAAGTTCAAATTTCAGAAATTGGCTCCTTTTTAGGGACAGTTATCTATCCAGAAAAGATAATTCCTCAGAAATTGGAGATTCGTAGAGACCATTTACATACTTTGAATGATTTTCAGAAATTATTAGGTGATATAAATTGGTTAAGACCATTTTTAAAAATTCCCTCAGCCGAGCTAAAACCTTTATTTGATATTTTGGAAGGGGATGCTCATATTTCCTCGCCAAGAGCCTTAACACTGGCTGCAAGCTGCGACCTACAAGTAGTAGAAAATGCATTACAAGATGCCCAACTAAAACGCATAGATGAAACCAAAGCATTAGACTTATGTGTGCTTAAAACTAGACATTACCAACTGCCGTGTTATGGCAGGGGTGGCCCTTGTTATGGGTTCATCCCAATGCTTCCCCCGCAAAGATTATTGAATGGTATAAAGATTCAGTCACTCAGCTTGCCCTTCATGGACTAAAAGCTGCCATTACCCATTTTGGAAGGGAGCCTAAGTTTTTGATAGTGCCTTATACTGCCCATCAAGTCCAAATATTAATGGCGGCCTCTGATGTTTGGGCAGTGCTGGTTACTTCCTTCAATGGTCAAATAGATAATCATTATCCTAAGCATCCCATCTTACAATTTGCCTTAACTCAAGCTATCATATTTCCACATATTGTGTCTCAGGAGCCACTCCCAGATGGAACGGTAGTTTATACAGACGGGTCAAAAACAGGAGTGGGTGCCTATGTGGTTAATGGTAAGGTTACATCCAAACAATACCATGAAACCTCACCTCAAACTGTGGAATGCCTAGTGGTGTCAGAGGTTCTGGAAATCTTTCCAGGTCCCTTATATATTGTTTCAGATTCCTTCTATGTGGTTAATGCAATAAAAGCATTAGAAGTTGCTGGGTTAATTAAGACATCTAGCAGACTTGTAGAAGTTTTTCAAAAGATTCAGCTTACCCTGGCTAAGCAAAGATTCCCTGTCTTTATAACTTATATTAGGGCTCACTCAGGCTTACCAGGACCTATGTCCCGTGGAAATGACCTGGCAGATCGAGCCACAAAGTTGATTGCAATTGCCCTTTCGCCAAAATTGGATTTGGCTAAAGCCTTTCATAAAAGGTTTCATGTGACAGCTGAGATGCTACGATGTTGATTTAACATCACTAGAATGGAGGGTAGAGATATCGTGACTCAATGCCAAAACTGCTGTCAATTCCTACCTGTTCCCCATACCGGAATTAACCCTCGGGGAATTAGGCCATTACAGATCAGGCAAATGGATGTTACCCACATCCTATCCTTTGGCAAATTACAATATTTGCATGTCTCCTTTGATACCTGTTCTGGAGTTATGTTCCCCTCTCCATTGACCGGAGAAAAGGCGGCCCATGTTATTCAACATTGTCTCAAGGCTTGGAGTGCCTGGGGAAAGCCTAAAATCCTTAAAACTCACAATGGACCAGCCTTCAAGGTCTCAAAAATTTCAACAATTTTGTCGCCATATGAAGGTGACACACCTGACGGGTCTTCCTTACAACCCTCAGGGACAGGGCATCATTGAGCATGCTCATCGTACCCTTAAAACTTATTTGATAAAACAAAAAGGAGAAGTTGAAGAAGCTCTGCCCATGGTGCCACGGGTTATTGTCTCTCTGGCACTTTTTACTCTTAATTTTTTGAATTGAACAGTCAGGACAACACGGCAGCTGATCGCCATTGCCTGGAACCAACTAGGCCAAAAGAAATTATAAAATGGAAAGATGCTTTGACTGGTCAATGGAAAGGCCCGGATCCTATTTTAATAAGATCCAGGGGAGCGGTTTGTGTTTTTCCACAGGAAGAAGACAACCCGTTTTTGTTGCCGGAATGCCTGACACGACGCCTAACAGTTGTGGACGATGATTCCTCAGCGGGTTCCCCTGCGAATGCTTTTGATCGCTACATGGATTCTCCAAGCTTGGGTTCCTAGTTTATATAGTGAATTTAGATGGGCTATCCTATCTGCTTTTCCAAAACCTATGCCCTTGCCTTCTTAAAAGGTGCCACTTCTGCTAAACAGAATTTCTCCTATACCTTTAACTATACCGAGCGAATTAATGCCTCACTCCAGTTTGTGTGTATCCTCCATTTCTTTTCATCTTATCCAACCACTCCTTTAATATTTGTACCAACGTAACTTGTTTTATGTCCCATTGCTGGTCTGCTCTTGTCTATAAGCAGGCCGTAATAGCCAGAATACCACAATGGATCCCTATCCCCGTTCAGACGTCTGGGACCTTGACTTTTATTTCGACAGAAGAGAGATTTTGATATAACAGCAGCCATTGTCACAGCTATTATGCTCGGAGCAGATGGTGCTAACGTTGGAGCTATTGCCATGTTTCACCAAGTACAAACCACTGAATTTGTCAATATTTGGCAGAAAGAGTTAGCCAGGCAATGGCTACCCACTCTTCCTCCACAGCAGAATTGAAAGAGGTATTATGATACCCAATCAGAGATTAGATTTGGTTGAGGAAATACTGGATATCTTATTTCAGTTGACATAAATTGACTGTGAAAGAAAATTCAGAGCTTTGTGTACTACCAACATTCAATGCGAAAACTTTACAAAAGCAGCCATTCTCTCACATAAATTGTCCTTATATCTTTCAGGAAATTGGTCTGAAAATTTTGGTAATCTTCTTGAACAACTTCGCAGAGAAATTATTCTTGTCAACTCCACCAGCCTGGATCCCTCCATCGTTAAAGGACTTTCTTCTTGAATTTCTTCTGCCTTTTCTTTCTTTAAAGAAAGGGTGGGGATAGGCCTCTTTGGTGCAGCCCTATGTTGTGGATTATTGTTCATGTTATGGTTGGTCTGCAAGCTCAGAGCCCAACAAAAATGTGACAAGGTCGCTATCACCCAAGCACTTGTAGCCTTGGAACAAGGATCTTCCCCTGAAATTTGGCTATCTATGCTAAAAAATAACGGATGACTGAGACCCTCAGTCGATGCACCCCAAGGGTTCATCCCATTGCACTGGGTCGATGAGAGGTCTAAGTCTAGCCAGCCTTTGCCTGAATAACTGTGGTACCTGAATAGTTTGAAGTGTTTGTGAGTGGGTACTTGACAGGGAATGTTCCATGAGTGTGTATAGATTTCCCCAAAGTATGCCTGATTGCACAAAGGTTTGATGCCAAAAACCTCTCCTGGTGGCGCCCCAGGGCGGAGCCTCCCTTTCCCCTACAAAAGGCATCGAGATGGGTATGGGGAGTATTACTCATTGCATGACGACAAGAGAAGAAACCGATTACAATATCTCAGCTTGCAAAGGAAATAAGGCCTCTGCTTTCCCTCACTGAGTTGGTGCCACGCTTGATAGGCAATAGGCTGTTCCATCTTAATAAAATAAAAATGGGGAGATGTAGGGAGCCATGGCGAGCGGTGACAACATTCGTCATTAGAAGATGGCGCTAGCATCTGGTGCTCCCACAAGTAAACAACTAAACTGCGCAGGTGCAAGAGGTGAAAGCATGCCAAGTCACTGCCCATCCCGGGGCATAATATGAGGTGATGAGTGAACAGCCAATCAAAAGTGAACACGCCACTCTAGGGTGCATATAAGCAGTGGCTTTTACGAGCTTGGGGTCTTCTGCTTCAGCTGATACAAGAATAAATTCTCGCTGTAGTAACTATCAGAAAACTGCCTCCCATGTCTCTCTTGCAGGCGAGGGGATTCGGAAGGGGCATGGAACAGGCATCCACAGAGAGGAAAGAACAGAAGAACATTGGAAAAGAGGAGAAAACAGAAGAGCATCAAAAGAGAGGAGAGGACAGAAGGGCATCCATAGAGAAGAGAAGATAGAAGGGCATCAAGAGAGAGGAGAGGACAAAAAGGCATCCAGAGACATGAGAGAACAGAAGATCATCCTGAGGGAGAAGAGAACAGAAGGGCATCCAGAGAGAGGAGAAGACAGAAGGGCATCCAGAGAGAGGAGAAGACAGAAGGGCATCCAGAGGGAAGAGAGGACAGAAGGGCATCCAGATAGAGGAGAGAACAGAAAGGCATACAGAGAGAGGAGAGAACAGAAGGGTATCTGGAGAGAGAAAAGGAGAAAAGTGCATCCAGATAGAGGAGAAAACAGAAGGGCATCCAAAGAAAAAAGAAGACAGATGGGCATACAGAGACAGGAGAGGACAGAAGGAAATCCCAAAAAGAAGAGAGAACAGAAAAGTATCCAGAGAGATGAGAGAACAGGAGAGAATCCAAAAAGAGGAGAGAAAAGAAGCCCATCCAGAGAGAGCAGAAGACTGAAGGACATCCAGAGAGAGAAGAGGACAGAAGGGCATCTGAAGAGAGGAGAAGAAAGAAGGGCATCCAGAGAGAGGAGAGGACAGAATGGCATCCAGTGAGAGGAGAGAACAGAAGGGCATCTCTAGAGAGGAGAAGACAGAAGGGTATCCAGAGTGAGGAGAAAATTGAAGGGCACCCAGAGAGAGAAGACTGAAGGGCATCAAGAGAGTTGAGACAACAGAAGGGCATAGGGAGAGAGGAGAAGACAGAAGGGCATCCAGAGAGAGGAGTGGACACAAAGGCATCCAGAGAGTGGAGAGCACAAAAGGGAATCCAGAGAGAAGAGAGAACAGAAAATATCCAGAGAGAATAGAGAACACAAGGGCTTCTTGAGAGAGGAGAGAAGAGAAGTGCATCCAGAGAGAGGAGAAGACAAAAAAGGGAATCCAGAGAGAGGAGAAGACAAAAAGGGAATCCAGAGAGAGGAGAGACCAATAGGGCATCCTGAGAGGGGAGAGGACAGAAGGGCATCCAGAGAGATGAGAGGACAGAAAGGCATTCAGAGAGAGGAGAGGTCAGAAGGGCATCCAGAGAGAGGAGAGGACAGAAGGGATCCAGAGAGAGGAGAGAACAGAAAGCCATCCAGAGAGAGGAGAGGACTGAAGGTCATCCAGAGTAAGGAGAGAATAGATGGACACCCAGAGAGTGGAGAAGACAGAAGGGCATACAGAGAAAGTAGAGAATAGAATGGTATCCAGAGAGCGGAGAAGAGAGAAGAGCATCCAGTGAGAGGAGAGAACAGAAGGGCATCCAGAGAGAGGTGAGGACAGAAGGGCAACCAGAGATAAGAGAGGACAGAATGGCATCCAGAGAGAGGAGAGCACAGAAGGGCATCTCGAGAGATGAAAGAACAGAAGGGCATCCAGAGAGAATAGAGAACAGAAGGGCATCTAGAGAGAGGAGAAAGAGAAGGGCATCCAGAGAGAGGAAAGAACAAAAGGGCATCCAGAGAGAGGATAAGACTGAAGGGCATCCAGAAAAGGAGAGAACAGAAAGTCATCCAGAGAGAGGAGACAAGAGACAGTCATTCATAGTGATGAAAAGACAAAAGGGCATCAAGAGAGATGAGAGTACAGAAGGGCATGTAGAGAGAAGAGAAGACAGAAAGGCATCCATAGATAGGTGAAAACAGAAGGTCATCCAGAGACTGGAGAAGACAGAAGGTATCCATAGAGAGGTGAAAACAGAAGTGCATCCAGAGAGAGGAGAAGACAGAAGGGCATCCAGAGTGAAGAGAAGACAAAATAGCATCCGGAGAGAGTAGAGATCAGAAGGTCATCTAGAGAGAGGAGAAGACAGAAGAGAATCCATACAGAGGAGAGGACAGAAGGGCATCTAGGGAGAGGAAAGAACAGAAGGTCATCCAGAGAGAGGAGACAAGAGACGGTCATTCATAGTGACAAAAAGACAGAAGAACATCCAGAGAGAGGAGAGGACAGAAGGGCATCCAAAGAGAAGAGAACAGAAGAGCATCCAAATAGAGGAAAAGACAGAAGGGCATCCAGAGAGATGAGAGGACAGAAAGGCATGTAGATAGAGGAGAAGACAGAAAGGCATCCATAGATAGGTGAAAACAGAAGGACATCCAGAGAGAGGAGATGACAGAAGGGTATCCAGAAAGATGACTTGACAGAAGAGCATCCAGAGAATTCAGATATTAGAAGATCATCCAGAGAGAGGAGAAGACATAAGGGCATCCAGAGAGAGGAGAGGACAGAAGGGCATCCAGAGAGAGGAAAGAACAGAAGGGCAAACAGAGAGAGGAGAAGACAGAAGTGCATCTGGATAGAGGAGAGAACAGAAGGTCATCCACAGAGAGGAGACAACAGATGGTCATCCAGAGAACAAAAATACAGAAGGGCATCTAAGGAGAGGAGAGAACAGAAGGGCTTCCAAAGAGAGGAGAAGACAGGAGGGCAACAAGAGAAATGAAAAGACAGAAAGGCATCCAGAGAAAGGAGCAGACACAAGGGCATCCAGAGAGATGAGATAACAGGAGATAATCTAGAGAGAGAAGAGAACAAAAGAGCAACCAGAGATATGAGAGGACAGAAAAAAATCCAGAGAGAGGAGAGGACAGAAGGGCATCGAGAGAGAAGAGGACACAAGGGCATCCAGATAGAGGAGAGAACAGAAAGGCATACAGAGAGAGGAGAGAACAGAAGGGTATCCATAGAGAGGATAGGAGAAAAGGGAATCCAGAGAGAGGAGAGAACAGAAGGGCATCCAAAGAAAAAAGAAGACAGAAGGGCATACAGAGAGAGGAGAGGACAGAAGGACATCCCAAAAGAAGAGAAAACGGAATGGTATCCAGAGAGATGAGAGAACATTAGAGAATCCAAAAAGAAAAGAGAACAGAAGCCCATCCAGAGAGAGCAGAAGACTGAAAGACATCCAGAGAGAGAAGAGGACCAAAGGGCATCCGGAGAGAGGAGAAGACAGAAGGGCATCCAGAGCGATGAGAAATCAGGAGAGCCTCAATAGAGAGAAGAGAAGAAAAAGGCAACCAGAAAGATTAGAGGACAGAAGGGAATCCAGAGAGAGAAGAGGACAGAAGGACATCCAAGAGAGGAGAGGGCAGAAGGATATGCAGAGAAAGGAGAGGACAGAAAGGCATTCAGAGAGAGGAGAGAACATAAGGGCATACAGAGAGATGAGAGTACAGGAGAGCATCCATACAGATAAGAGAACAGAAAGGCAAAGAGAGATATTAGAGGACAGAAGGGAAACCAGAGAGAAAAGAGGAAAGAAGGACATCCAAGAGAGAAGAGAACAGAAGGGCATCCAGAGAGAGGAGAGGACATAAGGGTATCCAGAGAGAAGAGAAGACAGAAGGGCATCCAGAAAGAGGAGAGAACATAAGTGAATCCAGATAGAGGAGAAGACAGAATGCATCCATAGAGAGGAGATTACAGATGGGCATTCAGAGAGAAGAGAAAAGAGGGGCATCCTAATAGAGGAGAAGGGCATCCAGAGGGAGGAGAGGACAGAAAGGCATCCGGATAGAGGAGAGGACAGAAGGGCATCCAGAGAGAGGAGGGGACAGAAGAGCATCCAGAGAGAGGAGAGTTCAGAAGGGATCCAGTGAGCAGAGAGAACAGAAAGCCATCCAGAAATGAGAGGACAGGTCATCCAGAGAGAGGAGATAACATAAAGACATCCAGAGACGAGAGGACAGAAGGACCTCCAGAGAGAGGAGAGAACAGACGGACATCCAGAGAGCAGAGAAGACAGAAGGGCATCCAGAGAGAGTAGAGAATAGAACGGTATCCAGAGAGCAGAGAAGACAAAAGGGCATCCAGAGAAAGGAGAAGACATAAGAGCATCGAGTGAGAGGAGAGAACAGAAGGGCATCCAGAGAGAGGAGAATACAGAAGGGCATCCATAGAGAGGTGAAAACAGAAGTGCATCCAGAGAGAGGAGAAGAGAGAAGTGCATCCAGAATTAAGAGAAGACAGAAGAGCATCCTGAGAGAGGAGAAGAGAGAAGGGCATCCAGAGTTAAGAGAAGACAGAAGAGCATCCAGAGAGAGGAGAGATCAGAAGGTCATCCAGAGAGAGGAGAAGACAGAAGGACATCCAGAGAGATGAGGGGACAGAAGAGCATCCAGAGAGAATAGAGAACAGAAGGGCATCCAGAGCGATGAGAGGTCAGGAGAGCCTCCACAGAGAGAAGAGAAAAAAAAGGAAACCAGAAAGATTAGAGGACAGAAGGGAATCCAGAGAGAGAAGAGGACAGAAGGGCACCCAAGAGAAGATAGGGCAGAAGGGATCCAGAGAGTGGAGAGAACAGAAAGCCATCCAGAGACGAAAGGACAGAAGGTCATCCAGAGAGAGGAGAGAACAGATGGGCATCCAGAGAGCAGAGAAGACGGAAGGGCATCAAGAGAGAGTATAGAACAGAATGGTATCCAGAGAGTGGAGAAGACAGAAGGGCATCCAGAGAAAGGAGAATACATAAGGGCATCAATTGAGAGGAGAGAACAGAAGGGCATCCAGAGAGAGGAGAATACAGAAGGGCATCCATAGAGAGGTGAAAACAGAAGTGCATTCAGAGAGAGGAGAAGAGAGAAGGGCATCCAGAGTTAAGAGAAGACAGAAGAGCATCCGGAGAGAGGAGAGATCAGAAGGTCATCCAGAGAGAGGATCTCCACAGAAGGATATCCAAAGAGATGAGTGGACATAAGGGCATCCAGAGAAAAGAGAGAACAGAAGGGCATCCAGAGCGATGAGTGGTCAGGAGAGCCTCCATAGAGAGAAGAGGAGAAAAAGGCAACCAGAAATATTAGAGGACAGAAGGGAATCCAGAGAGAGAAGAGGACAGAAGGGCATCCAAGAGACGAGAGTGCAGAAGGGCATCCAGAGAGAGGAGAGGACAGAAGGGCATCCAGATAGCAGAGATGACAGAAGCGCATCCAGAGAGAGGAGAAGACAGAAAGGCATCCAGAGAGAGGAGAGAACATAAGGGCATACAGAGAGATGACAGTACAGGAGAGCATCCATAAAGATAAGAGAACAGAAAGGCAAAAAGAGATATTAGAGGACAGAAGGGAATCAAGAGAGAAAAGGGGACAGAAAGGCATCCAAGAGAGGAGAGAACAGAAGGGCATCCAGAGAGAGGAGAGAACAGAAGGGCATCCAGAGAGAGGAGAGAACAGAAGGGCATCCAGAGAGAGGAGAGAACATAAGTGCATCCAGAGAGAGGAGAAGACAGAAGGGCATCCAGAGACAAGAGAGCAAAGAAGGGCATCCAGAGAGAGGAGAGAACAGAAGGGCATCCAGAGAGAGGAGAGGACAGAAGGGCATCCAGAGTGGGGAGAAGACAGAAGGGCATCCAGAGAAAGGAGCAAACAGAAGGGCATCCAGGGAGAGGAGAAGACAGAATGCATCCAGAGAGAGGAGATTACAGAAGGGCATCCAGAGAGAAGAGAAAAGAAGGGCATCCAGAGAGAGGAGAGGACAGAAGGGCATCCAGAGAGAGGAGATGACAAAAGAGCATTCAGAGAGATGAGAGAACAGAAGATATTCCAGAGAGGGAAGAGAACAGAAGCGCATCCACAGAGTTGAGGGAACAGGTGATCATCCCAAGATAGAAGGGAACAGAAGGGCATCCAGAGGGATGAGAGCACAGAATAGAATCTAGAAAGAAGAGACAACAGAAAGGCATCCAGAGAGATGATGAGACAGAAGGGCATCCAGAGAGATGAGAGGCAGAAGGGCATCCAGAGAGAGAAGACAGAAGGGCATCTGGATAGAGGAGAGAAAAGAAGGTCATCCAGAGAGAGGAGACAGAAGAAGGTCATCCATAGGGACGAAAAGACAGAAGGGCATCCAGAGATAGGAGACAACAGAAGGACATCCACAGAGATGAGCTAACAGAAGATCATCCAGAGAGAGACGTGTGGGAAAGAAATCTCACCAGCGGGGGGGTGGGAATCAGGCGGCAGGTTCCCAGGGCGGTCCGGCATCAGGGTCCCGGGCGGGCTTCTCACATTGCCAGTTGAGGGTCCCACATTCACGCAGCTGTCGGTGGGTGGGCCAGCGGCTGCATCGGCAAGGTTCCAGGGTTCCAAAAGCTGGGAATCAGGCAGAGAGACTATGAGACATGTAGAGTCTGGTTTTCCAAAGCTTTATTGTTCATGACATGGTAAATGGATGTAGGTGGTATGCGCTTCCCCCGCCAAAGGCCAGGGGAGTCTAATTTTATAAGGAAGGAAAAGGGAGGGAATAACTTAATTAGATATGCCCCTGGTCTTTGGATAATTCATTAATATTTAAATCTCTGGAGGTAGAGACTTGTTAATCACTCCCTCTACCTGTGTCCTACGTGACTGAAGGTAACAGGTTAAATGGAGTTACCTTTCCAAGGCCCAACATCCCACTCTCTTTTCTTTCATAAAAAGAGGGATGGCTCTGTATCATCTGTAGTCTGCAAGGTACAGTTTAATGAAAGATGTGGACCCTGTGGAGTAGTCTGGAATCTGGGAGCATGGGGAGATCAAATCCAGTGCTGTATCAAGGGGGCCTAGGAACAGAGCTGAACATCCTACCGTCCCTTAAAGGGTCTCCGGGGTTCATAGCTCATTCAACCAGGCTATGTCCAAACCATCTCTTCACGGCCCAGCATCTCAGTCCTTTTTAGTGAAAATTTTAGATGAGGTAGTCTAAAGAAAACACTATGTAGGCCAGAGGGTGTAGCATAACTAAGTCAAGGGTAATGGGAATTTAGGGTAGGGTTTGGAAGGCAGGGAATCATTGAAACAATTAAATACAGGTTGTACAGTTTGAGGGTAATGACATCTGATTAATCTAAATAGACATTATGTTTTCCTCACTAACATGTAACTTTAGCTATGTGACTTTGGCAAAAGAGTTCATTTCTAGCTGGAAGGTCTGGATCTGTCTTCTGTAGTGAGCATCTCTGGGTTCTGGTGTGCATCTCTGGAGCCTGGTGTGGCTCTCTGGATCTCAGCATGTTCTGGAGTCTTCAGTCAGATGAGATGGCTGGAAGAAGGCAGCTTGGCAGGTTCAAGGAAGTGGCACTGTCTCTGGATCTCAGCGTGTCTCTGGAGTCTGCAGTCAGATGAGGTGGCTGGGAGAAAGCAGATTGGCATCTCAGGCAGGTTCCAGAGGATGGCATGGACTCTGTTGGATCTGTGGGTATACCTGTAGGATAATCACAGCTGGGAAGCAGCATCTCCGGCAGGGAGATGTCTGTAGGCTGGATATAAAGTATTAAATTGTTTGGGAACAAGCACCTTATGGCCTGTCATTAAGATCCTGTAAAAGCAAAGGTGTTTGGGGAAATTTATTCTTAGAAGGTATCTTGGATAACTGAGGGAGAAAAACAATGTTAATTTTGTATCTGGGATTGGCAGCAATAGTTTGCCTGTAAAAGAAGTTAGTTGTTAATTAAGACTCCAGAAATGGTGATCAGCACGTTGACTTAACTGTGGAAGGAAATTAGATGGCTTTTAAACCTTGAAGAAATTATAAAGGTTGAAAAAATAATGTTGGACATCTATCACGAGTATTAGAGAGAAAAGGCAGCATTAAAATAGAAAAAATAACAAAATTTTGGTTGAAAAAACACAAGCATTGTTGTTCTAGGTGTTCCTGTTAGAAAGAAAAGTAAACGTTTAAAAATTTTGGTTGAAAAACAGGAACGTTTGTTGCAGGTCCTCCTGTTGGGGAGAAGCAGTAATGGCAGGTTTAGAAGCAGTGGGGGGAGGGGCCTAGCTCTGCCATGTGGCGTCTGGGTGTTCTGGGAGAGAGGCTCTGCATTCCCACTTTTCTTTTTCTTAGCTGGTATATTTTAAATGTAGAGAAGAGGAAAAGCCAACTTTGAAGAAAAGTTTAAGGCAAGCAAGAAGCATTGGGGAGGGCTAAGAGTCAGAAAGAGTGAGAGTCTGTGTCTATGGGAAAGACACGTG